>NW_005370908.1:975914-978368 GCF_000412655.1 Myotis brandtii | reverse complement strand
AAGCCGACGCTCTATCCATTGAGCCAAACCGGTTTCGGCCGCTGGCTTCTTTTGAGTAACTATTCCAATATTGAACTGAACTCTTTGCATTCTTATAAAACTAGGAAGATAATTACCCTCTAAAATTGAAATTTCCCAAGAATTGCCATGACCACATTGCCTCCCTACATGCTGCCCTCCTAGTAACAGGTTGGTAACATATTCCCCCACCTGCTCCACTACTTGCCTAACCTCCAGAAGAAATAAATAACTACAACGTTCCTCCTAGATATGGTGAGTACTACTGATAATCAGAAAATAAAAATTTCTAAACATTTAGGGCTAATCTACAGTTTTACTGATGGAAATGCAATTTAAATAGAACAGACAGATTTCATTGAAAAAGAGAAACATTTTATAGGAGAAACATAACAAAGGAAACGGGAAAGAACTAAGAAGAATCCAATGAGATCTGAGGGAAAGTTCTACAAAATGGAGAGGAAAATATTATTATAATAAAGAATTTTGTTAGTAAAAATCTTGATGTGTTTATTTTAAATTTTCTATAGTAGCAGTAGAAAATAGAACAGATGCAGGTGAAAGCCTCATTAATACTATGGTAAATAAACTGGAAATTATCCTAACACACTGAGTAAAAAAGACAAAGAGTGGAAATTGCGGAAAAAAAGAGATAAACTTAATGGAAGATAGATCCTAGAGATCAAACAGCCCAGTAATTCAGGAACAGATAAAGAAGCAGATGGAGAAAAAGAAACAAAGAAATAAGGGAATATTTCTCTGTGCTGTTTTCAGATCAAGGCTCCTTATTGCTAGGCCAGATTAACAATAATAAAAGACATACTATTTCACTTGGAAACATTTCTGGACTCCAAAAGGATAAAACGCCAATCTTCCAAGCTTCCAAACAGAGAGAAGTTTCTCAATAATGAACCAGAAGAGGGAGAAATATTCCCTCAGCAACTCAGGAAGCTGCAACAGAGTAAAATACTATTCACTGTTTTCTAGAGCAAAAAGACTAGCATTCAAGGATTATACAGGCAGCCAAGATATAACTGAACAGTGAGGAAGAGAATTTAAAACTTATCTCACAGAAACTGAGTAATGAAGTAGACAAAAATGTATAAGCATATAAAAAAATTTAAGGAATACAAATTGTACCTGAACTGTGTATAGAATAAAAACTGAGAACATTCATTTTCACTATGCCCATGAAATATATTTAAAAATTAATATGGATACAGCCACAGAAAATCTTAATAAGTTCCAGCAATACATATTTTATGGCAACACCTTTGGAATTAAAATAAACTAAAAATTAAAATTTCTGGTTATTTAGAGATAGTAAACATAATGAAGATGGCCAGAGGGAAGGGGGGCAGGGGCTGGGTGGAGGTGGGCAAAGTGGGGGCAGGGAGATAGAGACATCCGTAATAGTGTCGACAATAAAAATAAAGTTAAAAAAAAGAATATTCTATATCAAAGCCTATAGTCTACAGTTAAAGGAAAACCCACAGCTTAAGATTTCACAAGTAAATAAGAAACATTTATAACAAATGGAATAGCCATTCAATTTAAGAAAGAAGAAAAATACAGGAGCTGGAAATTAATAAAGATAAAAGCAGGAATTACTGATTTAGGAAACAATAGTCACCGTTAACATTTATAGAGCATTTGCCATATACCAATTACTGAATAAGTGCTTTGTAAGCATTGTCTTATTTAATCTTCATAATAACTCTAAGGGATAATATTCATTATGAAAAATACCAGTCACAGATCTTTCTGAGGCAAATAACTGCATCAGACTCTATTAAGAAAAACAGAACTACAATTGTTATTGAGGTCTTTTAAAGTACTCTGTCAGCCTTTGATAAGTTTAGAAAATAAAAGGCCAACATTCCCTGCAAAACCAAACCAAACCAAAAACTCAGACAGTTTGAATAATGTTGAATACATGTCTATTTATATTTCTCTCATACAAATCTGGATTGGAATTAATAAATATGACTCACGTATTAATACACCAATGAAAATTAAATCTGAAAAGCTGAATCTTATACAGGTTATTGTCTTTGTCTACAATTTAATATGTCAATATAAATAAGTATTTCCAAATAGAAAAATCTTGGAGTTTGAAATATATCCTCATCTGAAATTATATAATATTAGGAAAATAACAAATGAGAATATTTTTCCAAAATTTATAGATGAAGCCATATCTGAAAATAAAATCAAATTAACAGCCTGGAATATTTTGAATATTAAACAAGAAAAAAATGGAAATAAACAAATAATTCAACTCAAGAAATTCTGATGTATGAAAACTAGCAAAGAAGGATATCTGAAACCCAAGTAAAACAATTATTTTGAAGCGGAGAGGGGGAGAGGGCTAAACAAAGAACTTATATGCATATATGCATAGCCCATGGACAAACATTAGTGCAGGGAGGGCCT
>NW_005370908.1:974185-975881 GCF_000412655.1 Myotis brandtii | reverse complement strand
TTTGTAATACTTTGAATAATAAAGTTTAAAATAAATAAATAGATAGATAAAAAGAATTGTTAAAAGTTTTTTTTGCTCTTTTTATTTCTTTTTTATATTCTAATTCACCCTGAGTAAACTCAAGTTTGCATCATAACTGCATTTTTTTCTCAGTGTTAATTTTGCTCTGAACTGTTTCAAAAATTGATTTTAGAGATGGAATTTCTTTATGTGCTTTCCTGATCACATTCAGCTACCTTTTCCATGTATGCCTGTCTCCCATCTCATGGGCCTTTCTTGCCACCGACAGTGGACACTATAGTATCATGAGTCTGGCCATTCTTTTCAATGAATTGCTTATTCCTTAATGTGGCCGCATTAGGAGTTGGCTGGATTGCACAAGACCCAAGATGGGAAAAATCAGACCCTTTTCCTTTGAGAGCAAAAGAAAGACAGACACACCAGTCAGGCTCTCTCTGGGAATGTGGGACTTTAAAATGGAAAGCCTGATGCTTCTGGGAGACTTCTTATAGCCACATGACCTGGCCTGTAGTGAGAGAGTGGAATGAAGCCAATGCATAGAGGGGAACAGAATTAAGGAAGCAACCCAAGTGCCTATCAATAGATAAGTGGATAAAAAGTTGTGGTATATATATATATGATATTATTCATTCATAAAATAGAATGAAATATTACCATTTGCAACAACATGGATGGACCTAGAGAGTATTATGTTATGTGAAACTAGTGACTGGTGAATGGATTTGTGCACATTGAAAGGAAATTAATTAGAAGGTGGCCAGTGGGGCGGGACTGGGCAAGATGGGCTGAACACACCGTGGAGCCAACCTCCTGTGGTCCCTCCCTGGAGTCTGCGGATTAAGCGAGGTCCCTCCAGCAGGTAGGGTCCCTCGGCCTGGGCTGCGGAGATCGGGCTGAAACTGTCTCTCCGACATCCCCCAAGGGGTTCTGGAGTGTGAGAGGGCACTCTGCAAAGTTGCTGTCATACAGGGTGTGGACCGCAAATGCAAGTATGCAGTAAACCAGATTTGCAGCTGACAGGGCCCCAGCAATAACATAATCCACGGCCGAAGGTGTAATTGTGCGGCCCCACGAGGAATCAGGCTCCCTCCTCTCTGGTTTCAGGGTCCGTCACCCGAGAACCACCATTGCTAAGTCACTGCAGCTCGGCAGCTCCTGCGTTGAGCATCTGCCCCCTGGTGGTCAGTGCACATCATAGCGACTGGTCGGACAGGCAGAGGGACCCTTAGCATATTAGCCTTTTATATCCTATATAATAAAAGGCTAATATGCAAATAGACCAAACGGCGGAACAACCAGAACAACCGAACAACTGGTCGCTATGATGTGTGCTGACCACCAGGGGGTGTGTGCAGAACCTGGTGGGGCATTGGCTGTGGCAGGATGGTGGAGCAGGGGTGCCAGATTAAGGCGGGGCACTGGTCGCTGTCATTGGGGCGAGCCTCTGGTGGTTACTGAAAATTCTTTGCTCCCACGCACCACAGTAGCACCCGGCACTTGCACTGCTGCCAGCGCTGGCCCCACTCACACCGGCAGCCAGTGCCAGAGCCACTGCTTGCACCTGATGCTGGTGCCCGGTGCCAGTCCCGATCACTTGGCACCATCAGCGGGTGTGAGTGGCAGCTGCCTGCCCTGATCACCCCTGAGGGCTTCTCTACCTCCCCCTGCTCCTGAG
>NW_005370908.1:942082-973889 GCF_000412655.1 Myotis brandtii | reverse complement strand
ACAGGGGACTGGGGGGAGGGAGGGCATGGTGGGAGGGGCCAAGTGGGGGTGTGGAGGATGGGCCAAGACCCGCCTCTGTGCCTACCGCAGCCTTGTGGCCCACAGTTCCTTTCAAGGTGCACGAATTTGTGCACTGGGCCCCTAGAATATAGATAAGTCAGATAGAGAAAGATAAATACCATGATTTCACTTATATATAGAATCTAAAGAACAAAAACAAACAAAATAGAAGCAGACTTATAGTTACAGAAAACAGACTGATGGCTGCCAAATGGGTGGGGTGTGAGGAACTAGACGATGAAGGAGAAGGAATTGAGAAGTACAAATTGGTAGTTACAAAATAGTCACTGGAATGTAAAGTGCAACATAGGGAATATAGCCAATAACATTGTAATAACTATGTATAGTACCGGGTGGGTATCGGAAATATCAAGTGGAAAAAATTTGTAAAGTATATGGTTGTCTAACCATTAGGCTATATACCTGGACCTAATACAAAATAATATTGAATGTAAACTGTAATTGAAATAAATAAAATAAAATAATGCTCTCAGTGCTTGTGCAGGTCATTGTTGCTGCTCAGTTACATCCCAGACCTGTGTCAATTGGCTGTTCCACCATCTCTCTTTTCCCTCTGTTGTTGGCTGCTTGGAACCAAAAGAGACATTAACACATGGCGTTACTTACATTTCTTATTTTATATTTCTAGTATTTACTTTTCACCGATTCTATTGAGAATACAAAGTCAATTCCCTAAATGTCTAGTTTCACTTCCCTCGTCAATCTTTTCTACAAGTGTGCTCCTTCTCAGCGCCTCCAGCACCACATCCTCCATTTTCTCTAATAATCTCCATGGAGGTACTGTTTTCCTCTTTTGTAGCAATTCGTTCTTTAAGAAAGAGAAGCCCACGCAGCTGAGGATGGATTCTCTTTGTGTTTGCTCCAGTGATGCTGGATGTACACATACATCCCTTAGTCACCGGGCTGAGGTTTAGAGCTCTCCTCCCGTGACTCTGCAGGAGGAATCTCCAGGACATCTCGGCATGACCGGCAGAGTTCTTTTCTGGTGATTCTGAAGCAGCCTTACATCCTCAATCGGCAAATGAGAACCCTAATCCCTCCATGAGCCACTTTCAGCTTGTGCAGGCTCAGTTTGTTCCCGCAACTGATTTCATATCTTGGAATGTCAAGTGCCGCTCCCTATCCAGTCAGCCTCCAGCCTCCGTGCAATCCTGGCAATCCTCTACCCTCCCTCCAGCCTGGAGGATAAAGGTTCACACCAGGGTGTGCTTGTTTGTAACACAGTGATGCACTTTGCCAAACCCATTGGTTCTTGTGTCAGAGATCACACAGTAACGCAGGCAGTTCCAAATGTAAAGACAGCATAGCATGGAAAATACAGTGTTAGAAAAGTAGAGAACTTGTATGAAGCGAATAAATTGCCCTGGGGAACATTAATCTGTAGGTCCCTGAGTATCTCAGCGTCAGTAATTTTAGAGAAATAATTTTAATAGAGATTAGAAATTGACTGAGGAAACAGGATGGAAGACTGTAGGGAGCACTAAGGAGAAGCTCCCCAGCTTCCTGTGTGTGGTGCGGGTACTCTCTTATTGTCACGCTCTGTAGTTATGCTTTCTGTAAGTCACTCGAAAGTACAAACATAAGTTATACTAGAGAAGTAAAAGTTAAAATTTATGCATGAATAGTTAATGAAAAGTGAGATAAGAATAAAATAGGGTAACATTACATGATTTAACATTGTTTAAAGGAGTCAATATTAAACTTAAGAGAATTTAACTGCAATGCAAAAAAAATAAAAATCTTTTAACATTTTTTAAAAGATTAATAGGATAAAAATTATTTCCATCAATACCTCAGCATGAAATTAATGGCATTTTTAAAGGGTTTCCTTGAAAGAATTTACAGAGGAGTGAGGAGAGTTAAGAGCCTCAGCATGAAATTAATGGCATTTTTAAAGGGTTTCCCTGAAAGAATTTACAGAGTGAGGAGAGTTAAGAAAACCAAAAAGGACTGGTGAAAAATGGGAACCCGTGACTACTTCTAAGCTTGAAAAGGGAAAAGTGTTTTCAAGATGGTGCTGTCCAAACCAGTGATGGCCACCCTGCCAAGGGGAGGGGACCTCTCTCCCTGACCTCTTTCCTCCCACCCCCCAATTTTCTTCTGGTGCCTCTCAGGCCACAAAACAGGGCAGAGAGAGAGATCAAAAAATAAATCTGGAAAGACAGAGAAAAACCAACCTGGAGGAAAAGGAATTTAATGGTAGAAAATGATAACAAAGCAAAGAAAACATGAAGCCAAATGGAGAAAATGTTAATAAATTTAAAACATTAAAGCTCATTAAATAAAAAACTAAAAAAGTGTAGTCCTTGTGGGATGATAGACCAAAAACAAGAATTAGGGCTAGAAACCTGAGTCAAAATATAGAACACTAATCAAGTAAGATTCCAAGCAAAATAATTTATTTTAGAAAATGAAATCAAGAAAGGAAATTCTAATGTTAGAAAGACATGATAAAATTAGAATGCAACAATGAAAATAAAATCAACATAAGCTGAGGCAATAACATACACAAAAAAGTAACCTAATAATGTACTTTAGTAGAATTACTTTCATTATTTCTATTTTATACTTTATATATTTTCAGATTTTTAAAATAATAAGTATGCCTTATTTTTATCATCAAAAAGGAAACAAGTATTTGAAAATAAGAAACATACAAACACAGCTCAGTTAGCCCGCTGATATTCAGTGATACATCAATTAAAAGACTTTATGACAGATGAGAAAACTGTTCATAATTAAGTAATTTGCCTAAAACCAAATAGTTAATGAGGACATGAAAGTTTTTCTACTGTGTTGTATCCACTCTCTCTCTGTTACACTTTAAACTCAGTCTCAAGTACTAGTAGAGAAGAGGCGAGCATCTCTCTGTCTCTCATTATATATGATTACAAATAATTTGGGGAAGCAGACACAGTACATTTGGTATCTAAACCCCTAATATAAATATTCCAACATTCAAAAACATATATGTTATTGTATTACTTTCCCAAAACAAGCAATTGTACAATATAAGCATAGAAAGAAAGGG
This sequence comes from Myotis brandtii, assembly GCF_000412655.1. Classification (NCBI taxonomy): domain Eukaryota; kingdom Metazoa; phylum Chordata; class Mammalia; order Chiroptera; family Vespertilionidae; genus Myotis; species Myotis brandtii. Next base: position 970,777 of record NW_005370908.1, on the reverse strand, counting down.
GGGGTATGATAAAGCTCAAGCATGCGCTGCTTCATCACCAGTGTGGGCCATACCTGCAGCAATGTTTCCCAGTCCGACAGGGGCCCCCACCTGCCACTGTCAGGGAAGTCTTATATTTCTCCCACCACTACCCTTGTCCACCAGGAGACATGTTGGAAATTGCTGCATTTTTTTTTGTATTTTTCAACCCAAAACAATTTTTTTCAAACTTTACTTTCTATAGCTTATATTATAACTAGAGGCTCGGTGCACGAAATTCGTGCATGGGTAGGGTCCCTAGGCCTGGCCAGCGATCATGGCCGATTGGGGCCTTCTGGCTGCCGGCCGGGCCCTTCCTTTGTTCCGTGCTACCCCCTGTTGGTCAGCACATGTCATAGCGAGCAATTGAACTCCTGGTCTCCCGGTCGAACTCCCAAGGGGACACTTTGCATAGCCTTTTATATATAGATAGATAAGAAGAGTTTTTTCTTCCTTCTAATATAGTAAACATTAATTCAATATTTTCAGAAACTGCACCAGTCCCACTGCTCCCAAGGTACAGAAAATTCTCTTACAAGTGTGTCCTCTCCTCTGAGCCTTTGCCTAGAGAATCCCAGCTCCCATTGCCAAGCTGAGAATGAAGGTCCTAGAAAATAGCCTAAAGACCCTATAAATCTCAAAATTGTCTCTCTTTAGGAGATGGAAGAATGCTCTTCTTGGTTCTTACATTTTCTCTTTTGTATAATATGGTCATGTAGTCCCCAAGTGTGTATTCTTGTTACGTGTTCTGGATTTTCAAGGATTAAATCGCCAAGTGGAAACTCTTGGCCTGGTCATTACACCTTTGCTTAGGTAAATCCACGTCAGGAAAACTACTCCCTAGTTAGGGTGGACATCCCAGGCAGAAAAGGAAAGCACTGAACACATGGGACTTTCCTGTCATTGTCATCTCCACCAGAACACCCAGAAGATTCCACAGTCAGTGGCTATTTTGCGTGGAAGCAAAGGCTATTCCACTGCCCTGTACTTCTGCTCCTGACATTTTAGAGTAAGAGAAAGTCCAGACATTAAATAGAAATATAAGGGGAAGCTGAAAACTGAATATAAATAAATAAAGTAAGCCTTGAATAATGGGAGTTGTTGATGTTCCTATAATTGGTCCTTGCAACTTTATGGAACAGATGGGAGTCCTAAAAGATCTTAAGAAAAGATAACTGGAGGTCAGCATATATTATATAACTGTCATATTTTGAACTGAAGGGGAGTTCTGGGGGGAAATAACTAAATTAGGAACATGTAAAACAAATGTGTTTATTGTTATCTATTATTTATGGCCCTCTGGATAGCTGGTAGTTCATTTGACCATACTCTGCCTAAGCCAATTTAAATTAATCTAGCTGGTAAATTGAATAATACTGTATCAACTGCTTTGTTGCAATCAAGATATATTGCATATACTCAACTCTCTTAATCTAGTAACCATATTTCCCAACGTTGATGGATAATTGCCTTTAAGTGCATCCCTGCCCTCTCTGCTTTTAGGTCTGGTTGATAGGATCATTACTGGAAGTGGTATGTTCCCAGAACCATTTTGAGAATGCAATTTGGCTTAACTCTGCCATCAGTAATATCAATATAATCTGAGGGTTCTAAAGGCTATTAGCTTTCTCTAATGGTCTTTGACTCCTTTAAATAATGACCAGAAAGGGTTCAACAGACAAGAGGAAACAAACTTCAACTTTCAACTCCCTAATCTTTTCTCCACTTTAGTTTGAACGTTCACAGTAATTCATGAACATATACTCCTAAAGGAAAAGGGTGCCTCTGCAAAGTTTGTGTGCTACATCAATGAATTCAAAGCATACGACTTAATCAATCCTACAATTTCCAAAAATAAATTTGTAACTGCAGTAAATGCTCCCCTTTATACTTTCCTTGGACATTTATGTCATGGCATAACAGGAAGCTATGAAGAAACAGTTTGGTAAAAGTCTTGCCATTGTAGATTTGTATTAACTAACTAAAAATATTTTAATAATGCATGAAATTCCAAGTCTCTTTCAGCAATATAATAGGCTGGAATTATGAGCTGTTTTCACTTCCTGTTTCTTTTAAAACAATTGGTAGATATTATGATTGGCTTTAAAATCTCAGCTTCCATATGCCTCTATTCTGGCCAAGAAACCTCTTTTTTATCGCTTTTGCTTCTTCCTGTAATGTTCAATGTTATCATTTTGTGAACTTAGTTTAGACATCTTCACTTTTTAGCATTAAGTTTCTGAAAACTCAGCTGATCATAATTATTGATAACTATAATGACAAGACTTGAAGATGATCGTGCTTCTACCACAGGGTGTGTACTGGAAGGGTTTTCCAGGTGTGGTTAAGCTAACTGTGGGTCTACCTATGTTTACTGCTCCTCCTTGTGATCAGTAAACCCAAATGTGAGTGTAACATTTAATCCTGGCAATGTCATTCTAGATAATAGAGAAAGGGCTGCCTGTTTTATATCATAGAAAAATGATAATTCATAATTCACATAATTCCAAGAAGTGTAGTTCTTTTCAGCTGAAGAATAAGGAAGATCCACAAAACCTTGGGGGTAAAAATTATGGAGATGGAGATAATCTCTAAAATGATCATACCTCTAATACCAAGGGAACCTCTGTGCCAAAAGAAAACATATAAACAAATAAACAAACAAAAATGTCTTTCTCTTTGTTATATCATCAAATGAGATGGTTAATATATGAGTACATTCTGTTTTTATCTTTAGTTGACATGAATATATACATCTAGTATATATATATATGTAATAGAAATGTATATATGTGTGTGTGTATATATATTATATATGTAATATATATAATATATAATATATACACACACACGTGTGTGTGTGTGTGTGTGTGTGTGTTTGGACCAAAATAAAAATGAGATCATATATGGGAAAGTACTCCATGCTTTACAATACATTTAAAGTATAAGATTTATCATGTATAGACTTATAGGCCTAAGAAGCAAGATGCTCCTCCAATTGGAAGTACATTATCTGATTCTTAACTGAAATTTCCAGGTAATCATTTGATTGTCATATAGTTTCCCAGCCAAAATCCTTCCAAAAATGAAAAACTTAAATTATAAAATATTTACTAGAAGAACAAAGATGACTGTCTCAAATCTCTGGCTTCAGATACATGTGTTAGGCAATATTTTAAAAGGCATAAATAGGTATATGTTCTACATGAAAATCTACCTGAGTTATTCTCATAGATTAACTAATTATCTATCTTTATACATATATATGTATATGTACTTGCACACATACATGTGTATCCATACACACACATATATATGAGGTTTTTTTAATCAAATTAGGTAGTTTTTATATCTTGTCCCAAAAGCCATTGTTGCTTTAAGAAACAAAGATGTTTTGCATTAATTTCAACTAGTATTTTAACTCACAATCATACACTTTAAACATATAAATTACAAATAAATTCGACTGTATGCTCTTTGAAGGGAAGGATTATGCCTTTCGTTTCTTGCATAATTTTGACACAGATCTTAGGATACTGCTAAATCCAAAGCGGACATTTGATACATGTTCACATTGAATGGTTGGCTGAAGAATGTTTCAAATATATTCAAAAATAAAATTATATGTTTGACTTGGAGGTGTTCAGTCACTAAAGATAATGAGAAATATATGCTTGCAGCACACAGAACAGCAGTCCAGAAAGAGCTTAATAAAATGTTAAGTCAAGCCATAAACTAGCAAAAACCATCCAACCATATAGCCTCAACAAACTGGAATGATGGAGAATTACCTTCTCTTTTCCCAAGAAAGACTTAGGGTATAAAGTGAGACCTGTTAATCCAGGTCATCTTGGTTTTATTTCAAACACAGTGTGTAGGAATATTTAATCTTCTCCACTACTGCCAGGCTGTGACTAGTGTAAGATAATGACAAATCAATTACACCAGAGTCTAAAGTAACAAGACACTTTTGTCAAGTAGGTCTTATTAGTTTGGAATGTTCCAAATATTGAGCCATGATATTAATCCAGTAAATGCTCTAAGCAGACGCCAGTCAGCAGATTTTTATAAAGTGACTCTCATGTAACTAGCATTTTGATAAGGACTTCTGAGGAGTTTCTATCCCTGGTGATTTACTCTTGTTGGGGAGACAGGTTTAAAAGAGGAGCAGGTCTTGGGAAATGAGCAGGATTTGGGTAGAAGGACAAAGGCAGAGACTTGAGATAGGTGTAGGACTCGTACAAACGCATAAATATTGAATGCGTGTATCTGAGAGTCACTACTACATAGTGATAAGAACAAGGATTCTGGAGTCAGATTTCCTGGGTCAACTCAAAGCCTGTCTCTGTGCCCCCTAAAATGGCTTCATCTTGATTTTCTCATCTGTAAAATGAGGGAAATAACAGTACCTCGTTTTTCTCAATGAATTAATATAATACAAAGTATATGAGTTAATATATGTAAAGTTAATATATACTGTATAAAGCAATTAGAGTCGAGTCTGGGACAAGTGAGTGCAATACAAGTGCTTACTTGATCACTAACTGGGAAAGACATTGGGAGGGTCAATATAGACATGGCCTAACTAGAGCAAGAATTTTGGGGAATAATAGGCATATAAGGCAGGTTATAGCATCTTACACTCTACTAGGGGCCCGACTTGTGTGAAATTCGTGCAAGAGTAGGCCTTCCTTCCCCCGGCTGCCGGCACCGGCTTCCCTCTGGCACCCGGGACCCAGGCTTCCCTTGCAGCCCCGGCTTCATCCAGAAGGATGTCCAGTCTAATTAGCATATTATGCTTTTATTATTATAGATACTTGCACTTTAAATTAACGGCAAAGCCCTGAGTGGTTCCTGCCTCCCAGGTCACTGATCTTTCTGATATATCAAACTGTCTAACTGTGTCCCAGTTTTCTTATCTTTAAGTTGGGAATAATATAAACCTTACAGGATTTTGGTTAGGTAAAACCTTACAGGATTTACACCATTTTGGTCCTTAAGTGGTACCTGGCACATTGGTACCATGTAGTTGATGTTAAGAAAACAAATGTTATTGATTTAGAATAGTTATACAGATTACCTCTTACTGAATAAGCACCTCTCAAAATTAGTTCATGATTCTGCAAATTGACAATATGGGCTGGTCCAGAAAAGCTGATTTAATTCGGGTTTACCCCCGGATCTGCGATTGGGTGGTGTATTGGGTGAGCAGGGCTGGGAGGCTTGTGAATGTCCTCCACTGGGGATACCTGTGACTGAACCTCTCTTCATGTCATCTCTCATCATGCGGCCAACTAGCTCAGCCTTGTTCACAAGATAGAGTATTACAAACAAATCTCAAATCTCTGTATCTTATAATTTGCAACTACCCCACTGTCCAAAGCCAGTCACATGGCCATGCCCAGAGTCAGTGAGGGGGCAACTACACAAGGACATGAGTACAAGAAGACGGGAACAAATTTGGGGTCTTGATTGCAGCACTCCACAAGTACATAAGTCCAAGTATACTAAATTCAAGAAACAAGCCTTCTAGTTAAAGGTGATGGCTGAACTAAATATATGTATCTCTCTCCTCCTCCAGAAAACCCATTAAAAATGATGATAATAAATAAAGAAAGAAATAAAGAAAGAAACCTAAAGGATAAAGAGATGGTGGGGAAAATATTGAAGAAAACATTTCAACAATGTTTTTGTTAACTGATTTAGCAAAGCAGAAGAAGATGTTCACCAAAATACTTACCAATGAGTAGTGGTGTAATTAATCATTCAACCCCTGCCCCTTCACTTCTTCTTCCCTATCATGCTCTAGACTTGGAGGTTTCAAGGACTGGGAAGGGTGAGGGGTGAAAGGAAGAACTGAAAATTGGGATATTGGTTTGAAACCTACATAGAAAGCAGCCGGTTTGGTTCAGTGGATAGAGTGTCAACCTGTGGACCAAAGGGTCCTGGGCTCGATTCCAGTCAAGGGCATATGCTCTTTGCAGGCTCCTCCCTGGCCAGGGCCCTGGTCAGAGCGCATGCAGGAGGCAACCAATCGATGTGTTTCTCTTACATCGATGTTTCTCTCTGTCTTTCCCTCTCCTCTCTTCCAATCTCTCTAAAAGATCAATGGAAAAATATCCTCGGATGAGGATTAACAACGACAAAAAAAAAGCAGTTAGACCTCAGTCCTTGTCCTTGTCTGCATGTAGACATGAACTAACTATTTTACGGGAAAGAGGAAATATTTTGTCTGGAAAAGCTAAGAGGGAGATGTTTAGAATTTGGAAACAAGTAGGATGGGTTGAAAGTAAATGCTAGGATTAGAAGATAGTCTCTTTATCTAATGGAAAGTGGTACTCCCCAATCTCCTGTCTCACTATTAAACTAGGGACAACCAAACATTACTCACCCAGGAAGAGATAAACAGTCTCTTCTTTGAAGAGACGGCTTGGTCCCAGAAGGAAGACATATTGACATTGAACAAGGCAGGAGTTCTTTATTCTTTAGCCAAGCACACAGAATTCCTAATCAGTTCTTCACTGATGAATTTCAAGCACTAGAACAGTGCCTAGAACATAGTAGGCATTCAATAAATATTTATTGAATATGGAATAAATGAGCTTTAAGTATTTCATTTTTAGATATAGGCTGGCCAGGAGTACCACACGTTTGAGGAAAGTCTCCAACATAAAAAAGAAAGACCTAAAGAAATAAGCAAAAACCAAACAGATCGAGAGAAACCTAAAGAAAAGATATATAATGAAGGTATACATAATAAAAGCATACATAATTAAAAAATCCTCAGAGAGATAACAGAAGATCAACAACCCATATTATTAGATCTGAATTACATATATATTGTATATATAATATGTGTGTGTGTGTGTATATATATATATATATATATATATATATATATATATATATATATATATATATATATATATATATATATATATATATATATATATATATATATATATATATATATATATATATATCTGTGTGTGTGTGTGATTGCGTGTGTGTATAATTTTTTCATCCAGAGGGAAAAAACCCTACATTTTTTGTATTAAAAACACAAAAGTTGAAATTTAAAAATCAATAGAAATTTAAAAGATAAAGAAAAATCACCTCAAAAGTAGAACAAAAGACAAAGAGAAGAAATAGATAGAAGATGAGAAACTAAGCGGCTCAGACTAACAGTCCTATATGCAACAAAAGTTACGGAAGAGAAAATAGAAAATCAAAGACAATTACAAGAACATTTTCCAAAACTGGAGAAAACCAGCATGTGAGTTGAAAGATGTTAACTAGTGTTATATGCTACTGTCTCACTCTTGGCCTTCCTAGAGGGTGGCTAGCACAGGCCCATTGTTCCTCAGGAAAAACAGGGACAAGAAAAAAAAAGTAATAAAAGTGAGAAAATACCTTCATTTAGTATTATTTTCTAATCTCCACGTCCATTTACTGCAAATAATGCAGTGCCTATATGAATAGCCCTGAGGAGCCCAGAGAAATCAAGAATGAGAAATAAATTTGGTCTCCAGAGGCCTTACAAATTTATCTTGCTAACGCGAGGCAATATTGCTTTGAGAATTGTAAGACTCCTTTCAAAATTCAAATGACCCCAACATATGTTTTACCTTGTCTAACTATTACCAGCTAACACCTGTGGAAATGGACACAGAATAGCATTTCTACAGTGTAAGTCAGTAGAATGAAAAAGGATATCAAAAAGGAAAGTGGATAAAAACCAAAAATAACCTTGTTACTTCCCTATTTTTCAAAGTGCCTGCAGTCAATAATGGTGCTTTCTTCACTCATGGGAAGGCAAGTATATTTCACCATGGCCTTTTTGTTAAACCAAATAAATTAAACCTCCCTCATTGCTATCATCCTTTCACTCATGAAGAAGAGCAAAGAGTTCACCTATCTTTCATAATCCTAATATATACCAATGACTAGTACATGTTTTTAACTAGTTAAAATAATTATTTTTCCATTCTGTAACTTTATATTTTTTGTCTCCCTGCACACATCCTATACATCATTCAGTAAAATCTTTGCTGAATAACTAAAATGTCCAAGGCACCCATTTCTGCAATATGTAACTAGAAACAACTATTTTAAAACAATAACAACTAACATGTCTATCTCCTTGAAGAGAGAAGGCAACATTCCTGCTGGGGAAATGTGACCTAGAAAACACTTATCAGTATAATTTGACAGAAATGGTAGAAATTATTATAAGGCATCCAATGAGATGGGCGATAGGTGAGCTGGCAGTAAGAATTGGTCATTTTAAATTTATATAGTGTGGTAATTAAATCTTTAGTCCATGGAGTCAGAAAGAGCTGGCTCCTGATTCTGCTCCTTATTAGCTGTGTGACCTTGGAGTACTTACTTAACCCACATAAGCTCCAAGTACCTCATTCTTAAAATAGGTATCAGAATGTGACCCAATTTGTTCAATAATATTAGAGTGTCTACCATAGGCCAAGCTTTAGGGATGCAGTTATGCTCCATGGAGTCAGAAAGAGCTGGCTCCTGATTCTGCTCATTAGCTGTGTGACCTTGGGTTACTTACTTAACCCATATAAGCTCCAAGTACCTCATTCTTAAAATAGGTATCAAAATGTGACCTAATTTGTTCAATAATATTTGAGTGTCTACCATATGCCAAGCTCTAGGGATGCAGTTATGTACAAGCTCTAGTGTTTAGTACAGTTTGTTTTCATCCCTCTTTAAACAAAAAGCAAGTAGTCAAGTTGTAGAAAATATTCTGAAAGGGGGATAGAAGAGAGCAACAAACAAAACTAAACCTAAAAGAAAATCTTTCTGAGGGATTGGTCTCTTAATGGAGACCAAAGTGCCATGTCGCATGTAGCCTACCTAACATGGGTAAGAAGAGCGGGAAGGCCTGTAGTTAGGGGTGGTCAGTGTCATCAAGAAAGAAACAGAAGTCTGAGGGCTGGAGTAGAGACTGTTGTTTTCATCCCTCTTTAAACAAAAAGCAAGTAGTCATGTTGTAGAAAATATTCCGAAAGGGAGATAGAAGAGTGCAACAAACAAAACTAAACCTAAAAGAAAACCTTCCTGAGGGATTGGTCTTTTAATGGAGACCAAAGTGCCATGTCGCACGTAGCCTACCTAACATGGGTAAGAAGAGTGGGAAGGCCTGTAGTTAGGGGTGGCCAGTGTCATCAAGAACGGAACAGAAGTCTGGAGGAGCCAGGGCAGAAGAGGAGGCCCAGGATTTTGACAGACAGTGGATTTCAGAGGACTGGTAAGCCACAATAAGGATTTTAGTATTGAACCTAAGCATGATTAGAATCTATTGAAGAGTTTAAGTATACTTCAATTAAAGAAGTGTTGTCCTGGCCAGTGTGGTTCAGTAGGTTGAGCAGTGTCCCATGGATCCAGAGGTTGCCAGTTGGATTCTCGGTCAAGGCACATGCCTGGGGTTGTGGGCTCAATCCCCAGTAGGGGGCCTGCAGGAGGCAGCTGATGGATTGATAAATGTGATATTTCTCTCGTTCTCTCTCCCTTCCTCTCTCTCTCTAAAATCAATAATTTTTAAAAAAGAAGTGTTTCAAGGATTATATGAGAAACTGCATGTAAAACGTCCCTTCCTTCTTTCCTTCCTTCCTTCTTTCCTTTTTCTCAAATCAAGAGCCCTTTCTAATTCAGGGGAAGGAGTACTAATTTATCTCTCACCCATTACGTAAGAAGCTATGTGTTAAGAGACAAGTTATTGAGGACCCTACTTCTGACTCCTTCTATGGATGTTTAACATGCCTTAGAGCTGTGTTTCCCAGAGAGTGGCCCAGATGGCCCACCCCTAATTCAATTCTGACGGGAATAAATTTAAAACATTATTTTAAACAAACGCAATTTTAAGGCACATATAAAACACCCCCACTCCACCCACCCTTGGAATAGTATTCATTCCTCTCTGATAAAAGGGAGAGCTTAGTGGAAAAGTTTTACAAGCCCTGATGGTAAAAGCTTTTGCTAAATGGCAATGTCATTCAAAGTAATAACAGAGAGGAGGTTGAAGGAGGCCTTGAAGGCCATGGGGAGATTAAACTAAGCTTTGCAGGAGGGGTAAGATAGAAGAATGAAGAGAAAAGAAATGTGTTCCAAGCGGAGGACATAGTGAAAGAAAATGCACAGCATCAGTTCACACACAGTCACTTGGAGGGAGAACAGGGGAGTGAGCTGGATAGGACAGGGTTAGGGGTTGGGGTGGGGAAAGTATACAGTGAGATCCAGAGAGACAGGTAGAATGAGGTTTCAGTGTGATGACTAATTCCAGAGTAAAAAAAAAAAGTATGATTTTAATTCAACAAACTTCTTCACTTTCTAAGGCACAAAATAAATTTGTACAAAACTGTAAGTATGAAAAAGTAGCCTCAGAGTTATAATAAAATCACGCAGTATAAATACATTTCCCTTTATATACACGGATGAAAAAACAGTTAATTGATAGAGATGAATGCTACTGCATGCTAAACTAGCTTCCATTCAACTGAATAGAAAAAAATGAATCTGGGGTCAGATCCCTTCAAATGAAAATGCATAATTATGAGCTCCTTCATATGCCAGGAAGGGAGAGAATGCAATAAGTAATTAATACAGTCCATTGCACTGCACTGTGTAGTGCATTGATTCATGTCACATACAACATAAGTTGATCAACAATGCAGTAGATTGTTCATTTAAAGAGTAGTAAGTCAGCCTGAAAGAACCTCATATAATCATACAATTAAAAGAATGATACTAATAAAATTAGAACTTTAAATAAATCTATTAAAAGAAAACTATCAATGATCTATTCATAGAAAACTTGTTCAATAAGCTTAACAGAAATTACAATAACTATCCCAAAGGCCATGGAGTGTTAGAATGCCATATGCCCACTTTTACTCTGGCCTCGGAAATGCAAGAAAAGAGCTGCTCCATCATAGATCATTTATAACTGTGTTTGCTTATATACATGCTGATTTAGAGATCTTTCCCTATATTTGATAAATGTACTGAACTTTTGTAGGTGAAGCACGAGAAAGCATTTGTCTTATACCATTCTTAGTTCATGCATTTTTGAGAAAGCCAGTCAAAAGGAAGGCAACAGAGCTATTTTTAGGACATTGTCTGACATTTTTATGTCTTTTAATGAAAGAGATCCTTGGTTTTTGAGGAGGATGTGATAAATAGTAGGGAGTGTGGAGTTTAAAATAACATATATCTTGACTAGAAATTCAATAATTTGGATACAATCCCCTTTGGTTAGATCTCTGAATTTTTCTCTGAGCACTGTATAGTCCATTTGGGAATCATTCACATATTTAAGCTGTATTTACATATCAGAATCATGTCTTGGTGAAAAAGGTGATTAAAAAAAATGGGAATTTTCCAGAATGTGAAGAGGAAAGCTAATCAAATAAATATAAGTTTTAAAAAAGTCAAGCTTTAAAAACATTCACTCATATTCATTTTGAGACAGGATACAAAATACTGAGACCATCCATCCTGATGAAAATTTGTAATTTCAAAAATAAAGAGCCCGCCAATGTGGCTCAGTGGTTGAGCATCAGCCCATGAACCAAGAGTTCACTGGTTCAATTCCTGGTCAGGGTACATGCCCAGGTTGTGGGCTTGATTCCCAGCAGGGCTCATGAAGGAGACAGCCAATCAATGATGTTTCTCTCATTGATGTTTCTATCTCTCTATCCCTCTCCCTTCCTCTCTCTCTCTAAAAATCCATTAAAACATTAAAAAACAAAGAGAAAAAGTCTACAATGAGAGAGAGAGTGAAAGAGAGAGAGAGAGATTATGAAGCTACAAAGGAAAAGAATCTGACTGCATTAGACTTTTATGAGTCAGATTCTAGGAGACAATGGAGCAACTTATTCTGATATTCAGATTTCCAGGAAAAACAATTCAAATCTACAATTTTTAAATTACATATAGTACATATATAATTTTATTTTTGAAGAGGTATGCTCACTGGTTCAAAAATCAAAATATAAAAATATATAATCTACAAAAAGAAGACTCCTTCCTCTTTCCCCATCCTCTCCCTTACAAATGGCAATTTTATTCATTTTTGTGTATATTCTAATATTTCTTTATAAATATAGAAACAAATATGAATACATGTTTACTTCCAAGGTTCTTACACAAAAGATAGCTTACTCTAAATATTATTCTATTAGATCTTTTTATCGCATTACAAAAAAGTGTTGGAGACCTCACCATTTTGGCACCCAAATCTTTGTCATGTCACACTTTTCGATAGCTTCCTACGACTGTGTGTGTATGTACAACAGAATTCATGTAACCAGTCCTTTATTGTTGAAGACTTGAGCAGTTTCCAAACTTGTAGTGTTACAAACAATACTACAATTAATATTATATATAGTAATATTGTATATATTATAGCTTCTTAAATGTCCATATGTGTCTATAGGATTATATCTTAGTAGTGAGATTACTAAGAAAGGTTAGATGAATTCCAGTAAAAAAATACCAAACTTCCTTCCTTCAGAGTTGTTCCATTTTTGAATCTGAAAAACAACATACAAGAGTATTGGTTTTTCCACAGTTTTGCTGGGAGAATTTGTCAGCCTTTTGGATTTTTGCCAATAAAAACGTAAAAAATGGTATCTCACTCTAGGTTAAACATGCATTTCTCATATTAGCATTGAGGTGTTGCTTCTTTTCCTACGTTTGAGGAGGCATTTATGTATTTATCTGTGAACAATCTCAACTTTGTTACTTTGGGATTGTTAGTCTGTTTTTTTCTCAATTTCTGAGAGCTATCTATATATTAGGGTATTAGCCTTTGTTGATTATATGAGTTACATCCCCACCTCCACCAACCATCAGTAATTTTTCATTTATCTTTTGAGTTTGTGTATCGTGTATTTTTCATTCCATGCGGAAGCTCTTGATTTTTATCTAGTCAAAAATATCATTCTTGCCTTTAATGACTACTGGATTTGCATTATAATCAAAAGGCCTTCCCAATTGCAAGGATATAGAATAATTCAATGGTGTTTTCTTATAGTATTTGTATGGTTTTATTTTCAAAAATTCAATCTTTGATCCATTTGGAATTTGTCCTGGTGCAAGATGTGCAACATTAATTTACTCCAGATGGCGAGCTAATTGTTCTAATAGCATTGTTCAAAAGTTCATGTTTTTTAATGAACAGAAACCATGGGTTAATTTTTACTTAATAACTTCAGATTGGACAAGGTTTTTCTAAACATAATACAAAATCCAATAGCCATGAAAATTAAGACTGGTACTTTCAAGCACATAAAAATAAGAAACTTCATCTTTACTCATTTTTTTCTGATGATACCTTTATCATATATTAAATTCATGAATACATTTTTGTTTATTTATATGTCTGTTTTATGTGTCTGAGTACCAAAGTGCCAAACTATATTCTCTTTTGAGGTTTATCATATACTTCATAACTCTTAGAACTAGTTTCCCTCATTGTTCTTTTTTCAGAGTGAGTTTAGCTGGCTATACATATTGCATTGTGTGTTCACCATCCAAATTCTCCTTCTATCATTACTTATCCCCCCTTTATCGTCTTCTACCTACTCCTCTGGTAATCATATATTGTTAGTCTCTATGAGTTTGTGGGTGTTTGTTTGTTTTTGTTTGTTTGGTTTTTTTTTGCTTAATACCTTCACCTTTTTCACCCAGCCTCCCAAACCCTCTCCCCTCTAACAGCTGTCAGTCTGTTTTCTGTATCTATATTTCTGTATTTATTTTGTTTATTAGATACCCAGAAATCACAGTTTGATTCCTTATTAGGGCACATGCCTTGGTTGATCCCCAGTAGGAAGAGTGCAAGAGGCAAACAATCAATGATTCTCTCTCATCATTGATGTTTCTCTCTCTCTCTCTCTCCCTCCCTCTTCCTGAAGAAATCAATAAAAATATATTTAAAAAGTAAAATAAAATGGCATTAAATTAAAACAAACAAACAAACTTAGGAAAAATAGACACCATTGGTATTAAATCTTGCTATCTGAGACTATGATATGTTTTTCTATTAATTTAAGTTTAAGTTTCTATTAATTTCTGTATTTCAGGGCGGTCTAAAGTATTTTTCATACAAATGTTACACATTTCATGCTAAGTTTAGGCCTATGGCTTTATGCTTTATACTGATATTAAAAATGGAGTCTTCCATTGTATTTTTGAAATAGTTGTTTTATGTTTAAGTAAATTCTATTTATATATATTAATGTTATATTTTACCATATTATTATATTATCTTACACTTGTAGCATTCTGTTTTCTTCCTTAGTATCTGAGGTTTTCCCACAAATAACATTATGTCAACTGCAAATAGTAGTAGTTTTACCACTTCCTTTCCAATATTTTATACCTCAATTTCCTCTCTTGCCTAATCTATAGGTTAATCTCTTTCAGACAATGTTAAATTACAGTGGTGATAGTGGGCATTCATTCCTGTCCTTGACTTTAGTGAAAATCCCTACAGTATATCACCATTAAGTATGGCACTGGCTTTTAGAGAGAGAGAGAGAGAGAGAGAGAGAGAGAGATTCATATATCTACATATATAATAAAAGTAAGAAAGAAAGGATAATTAATTAAAATAATTCCTATATTGTTGAGTGTGTAAAATAAAAATGAATGTTTATTTTGTTAAATGCCTTCTCTCAATCCAGGTAAATAATCATATAATCTATATGAACAGTTTGATAATACTCACCCAAAGGGCAAATAGGCTCTTTCTGTACTATCTACTTAATTTTTTATAAACCTAAAACTGATGTTAAAAAAATAAAATCTATTCATTTAAAAGTTAACTTGTATTATATTTAAAGAAAGGGTGATGTAAGTTTCAAGATACAGTGCCAACTGAGAAAGACTGAGAAGACAAGAAGAAGATATTTTGAAATAGAAAGAAGACTTGTTAGCCTTGGCCTTAGAAATTCTCCATTGATACACAAAGTTTCAGTAGAAACACATTTCCTTCTATATCAATTTAGTATCATTTGGAAGTTTTTAATTTTATGATTTAACTTACACAAAGGTACAAAAACCTAATTAGGATTACAGAATATAATTGAATATTATAACCCCAACAATTATAATGTAACAACAAAAACTGCAAGGTAGAGGGGGGAAGGATAAGGGGAGAGTGAGTGAATGTGTTTTAATATCCTTTGAAATGATGCAATGCAGTCATGTACTGCTTAATGACGAGAATACATTCTGAGAAATACATCATTGGGCAATTTTCTCATTGTGTGTGCATCACAGAGTACACTGATACAAACCTAGATGGTATTGCCCACTACCCATGCAGGCTGTATGGTATAGTCTAATGCTCCCAGGCTACATGCCTGTACAGCATGTTACTGTGCAAAACAACACAAAATTAAATCAAGCAAGAGAAAATGACGCAACCAAATGATGCAGTAAACATGAGATGTATCAGGCTGCTGCCGACATAACACAGCATACTGTTTTACAGCAAGCACTTTTTTTAATAAGTAGAAAGAGTACACTTAAAATTATAATAAAACTATGGTATAGTAAATACATAAACCAATAACATTTATTATCACTATCAAATATTATGTACTGCACACAAGTGTATCTGCTATACTTTCATATACCTGACCATGCAGTAGGTTTGCTTACACCAGCCTCATCAAAAATACATAATGCTTTGCACTATGACATTGCACTATGATGTCACTAGGTGATAGAAATTTCCAGCTCCATTTTAAGATTATAATGGGTCCACCCTTGTATATGCAGTCCATCACTGACTAAAATTTGTTATCAGGTATGACTACTGACTAAAAGTAATAAAGAAATAGAAAATGTAGTGCATATTTTAATAACATAAAGCAACTTTAAGAATGAAAAACAACAAAATTTAAAGGTCAATAGAAAGGAAAGATATTTGGTATGTGTTAATTCCTCATACTTTCACAGAGGAGAGTAAACAAATATTAACTAAAACTAATCAGGAATCAGAGGTATAATAAGATTTTCCATAAGTTTAAAGATATCTAGACTAAAATCAGAAATTATTATTAGTTGTGACCTCGAGTTTGAACTTGGGTAAAGGTGCAGTAAGAAACAGAGAAAATGACACTTTTTCTTTTATATGGACTATGTACTATTTTAAAGAGGTAATCCATGTTCATGCATTGATTCCATAGCCATGGATGCACTAATATGGTACAAGTTCATTACACAATACTAAATTATTACCATATAATTGGCATAATATTATTCCATTATTGTAACAATTATATTTGTGTATGTGCATGTATAGCTACACCTAGAAAAGTCTATAAGGTTACTAGTACATACTAAGCACTCTGGAGTGTGGAATGAGGTTGAGGATCCTTTCCTTATTAAATGTTTGAAAAGTAGTCTCTCTTTCTCTCTCTCTCCTTTCTTTATATAAAGAACAAATCTAAAGGAAAAACAAAAATTCCAAGGACCTAGGAAATCTAGAAATCTAGAGGCCATTCATAGATTTATGAGATTCCTAATCAGCTGCTTATGGAAAACTAGCTCCATTAAGGCCAGTCAAAAAGAATTCTGCAGACACTGAAAGTTTCAGGACTATACTGTTAAATTCACCAAAAGGAAAAAGGTAACAGAGAGAAAAGTTCTCAAACATATAATTACAATATGGTGACAGGAAGAGATCTGACTTTGGGTGATGGGCACACATGTGGACTATACAGATCTTGTAACATAGAAACCCACATCTGAAATCTATATGTTCATGTTGACCTATCACCCCAATAAATTTAATAAAATATATATATAATTACAAATTAAATCATTAATTTATTCAATAAGTATTTATTGATTTCTTAATGTGTACCCCAAGTACTATGCGTGGTACTGGGCTTTGAATTATCCATTGATTCTCTACACTATGACATTGCACTGCAATGGAAAGGAAAATATAATTGCAACTACAAAAGGAAAATACAATTTATGTTCAAGGTAGATCATCATGGAAGGCAGATCAAGAATCATACAAAATGGTACATTTCTGGATTAGTATATCACATCCAAAGGTCCATGTAAAACAGGACAGCTCTACCTCTCTTGTTATGACTCTCCAATTACTGATGTGCCTATGTCCTTCCTGGTGTGGTTATCTGTGATTTTGATCTATCCCCACTGACTCTTTGATACCTAGACCATGTTATGTCACTGGTACTCTTGAATGAATAAAGGCATGAAAAACAACAACAACACACGAATGAATTAATTTCAGGTTCAAAATCTATTTCATTCCTTATGTGGGGGATTTAAGAATCCCAGAAGTGGTATGGCTGCTCCTTGGATAGCCTCTCATTGCTGCTGACCCTGCTCTGAGTTTATAATGGGATTATTGCAAATTGCTTTTACTCCACTTCTTATTTCCTTTGCCTGGATCCCTCATTTAATCCCCAGTCCAGTTACTCTTTCCTTGGAATCTACCTTTTTCATGCTAATCTTCCTGAACACAGGAGTCCTTCATTTCCTTTCCCTGGATGCCTGCTTTCTTCTCTCAAATCTGCCTGCCTGTACCCCTTGTATCTCACCTATCACAGACTATTATGGTGTCATGTGTTAGCAACTTGCCAAGGCATCTGTTGCAGGCAATCTTTTCTATTTTCTCAGATTCTCTTAACTTGCAAGAGGGTCTCTGATCAAGGGGTGCGCTCAAGTGGTTCCACTGCCTGCGGTCTACCAAATGCACTCCTGGAGTCTGTAGATCTTCCTACCACTATGGACTTCAATTAAATACCACACAGCAAAGCTTTCCCAGGGGCTGCCAAAGCATCTGGGATGACAAAACCAGAAGTGTGGATGGAATGATCCACAGCATGGGACAAATTTTAACCCATATGAAACAGGAGATAAGAGGAAGCTTAGAAGATGCAGTCTCTCTTTCATCATTCCAAAGGATTGCTCCAAAGCACAGATTTTTCTATAGCCTGTTTGGAGTAGTCCCTTATGGAAATTTCTGCTAAGAATACCTACTGGCTATCTCTGAAGCTCACAAGAAAGCAATAGCTAGAGCCATAATACATCACTTTCAGTTATTTTTCATCCTTTTGCCTCATTTCCCTTATTCTTCATTCTTGCTTCCCTGAATTTTTTACCTCCCAATAAAAGCATCAGCACTTGATGTTTGCTATGGACTGAATATTTTTGCCCCCCCCCCGCCCCCGCCAAAAAAAATATATGTTGCAGCCCTAATCATCAGTGTGATGGTATTTGGAGATGAAACCTTTGAAAGGTAATTAGGGCTAGGTAATGTATTAAGAGTAGGCCCTCATTAGGGGATTAGTGCATTTACTGGTATATGAAGAGAGACCAGAGAGGACACAGCGAGAAGGTAGCCATCTGCAAGCTAGAAAGAGAGTCCTCATCAGAATCTAACCATGCTGGCACCCTGATCTTGAACTTTCAGTTTCTAGCACTGGAAACCTTTGAAAGGTAATTAGGGCTAGGTAATGTATTAAGAGTAGGCCCTCATTAGGGGATTAGTGCATTTACTGGTATATGAAGAGAGACCAGAGAGGACACAGCGAGAAGGTAGCCATCTGCAAGCTAGAAAGAGAGTCCTCATCAGAATCTAACCATGCTGGCACCCTGATCTTGAACTTTCAGTTTCTAGCACTGTGGGGAAAAAAATGCTGCTGTTTAAGCCACCTAATATATGTTGTTCTGTTATGTCAGTCTGAGGTGACTAATCAGGCTCTATTTTCTAGCAAAACTGGATTAAGAGAGCACCCATGACTTTATGAATATTGGGCATCCATATTACCTACTGCCTATTTATCGGAGTCTCTGCCCATGCTCCTGGTGTTCTGCTGTGTTCAGCAGAGATCCTCATGTTCCTATTATTGAAGGGACTATCCTGCATCTCATGCCTTGTGCTGGCATGTACATCTGGTCTCTGAAATCCAGCTGTTGGGGTTTAACTCATTTGAGGGTTTTGAGTCTGGTTCTGCTGGCCTAACAAGACAAAACTAGCACAAACCTAGGGAAGGAGCTCTATTGACTCATACCTAGAACTTCCAACCCTTAATAATCTGGCTGACCTATAAAAAGAGCGAATCATTTATAAAAGGAAATATATATATTGCCATTTTGACTTTGGCTAGCATTCCTGAAGTCAAACTATACATACTCTATCATGTGAGTAAATACTACTACCTATTACCAACATGCTATTCCTCATGTAGATGTTGATCACTGAGTTCCTTGCATAGGCTTGATGATAAACTGCATAACAAACTGATAATTAATAATAAACAGGCTGTTAAGTGGGACACTTTCAGTCTGTTTTTGACAAAACCCCCAAATCTGAGAATAAGGGGGGGGGCAACTACCACCAATCCTAAAGCAAAGTACGAGACCACATAAGCCACACTCGCAAAGAAGTACATTAGTTTTTTTAGCCTTTGCCCATTATTCAATTTCAGAGCATAAAATTTAAGACTGAAAATTTTGAGTGTAAAGTGTGTTGGAGAAGGGTGTCAGTATTCTAAGCTTCTCAGGAGCAAAGCTGAGTGAAAGAGGGGACCTTAAGACGCTCACTCTGGTCTTGAGTGATGTAGGACTCTCACCAGAAAAAATATTACGGTGAGAGCCTGGCTGAAATTGGCAGCACCAGAGAAAGGATTGCAGTGGGAAGTAATTACCTTCGAACTACAGTAGAACAAAGATATTTATGGACCAGATGTGACTCCTGCAATAATAAACTAGCCTGGGATGCATTAAAAATTATTCCACTCAAAAAGATCACTTTGGAAGACCAACTTGATCTAATAAATGGATGGACCACAGGAAACCAAGATGCAGAATGGAGACTCACAGATAGGAAGAGAGAAGGCTTTAGGCACAACGATTCCCAATGGGGATACCCTAAGAAAGTCAGTTCTAGATGTTCTCTAGCAACATGGGCACCTATACCCGGTCATATCTATACAAAGAGCAGTCAGCAAGTGGGGAAGGAAGTGGTGTGAAAGAGAACAAATTAATTGTGTTCACTTCCCCCACCACAGTCTTCCCAACTTGTGTTAGACATGAGCTGCTGGAAAGGAAAAAATTAAATTGGGTAAAAGCTTAGAATTTTGATATTGCCCTTGACTAGACCAGTCTTTCTATTTTTGAAGACTGTATATAAGTTAAGGAATCAGGCATGAGAGTCATTTCAGTTGTGGGGAAAAGTAAGTTGTGAAACACCATGGCAGAAAATAAATAAGTAAGTAAAACTAGTTTCTGGTTACCCCCCCTAAATTCATTTGTTTGATAAATCCGTAACTGATATATTACAGCCCTTCTTTCAGGTCTCTAATGTATCTACATTCCAGCAAAACTGGAACAAGACACTTCAGTGTTTAAAGAAGACCCTACTTTTTGTTCAGAATAATTAATTATTTTCAGGATTGGCCCATGTATTACAGAACTTTTAGCATGAAACAGTCTTGTCCATTAAATGTCGATCAAGCTCCCCAGTAATTTTGGTGAATGTTTCCTAAGTGTTGTATCTCCACAAATTGAGAAACATTAATTCACAGTAAATTAGTTAATGCTGACAATCTGGATATCTTCAAATTACATGGTAAACCCCAGCAACATTAGCAAACCACGAACCTTGGATGGAAAACTCTAGAGTCTCTCTGCAGTGAAAATATTACATGTTTAATAATTTATATCTAAGTAAGAATTTTAAAAGAATCCATTGAACCTGATCAATTTCCTTGAGATGTCCTGTAGTACTTGAAATGGAACCTGAAATCCAGTTAAGAATCAAGAGGAAATGCCATGTGGGAAATCTTATGTCTCTCCCTCAAGTCCTACCCAAACATAATGTGCTACAAAGTTTGTGATCCCAAAGTGTTACTGGCAATAATATGGCGAAATGAGATCTAAGAAAGTTATAAAATGAGCACACCAGCAACTAAGAAATCATCAGAGATCATATTTGCTGCAAATATTGTAAAGAATTTTGAAGAACCTATAAATTATAAATAGGAGATACTATCAAAAACAGACATTATGACATTAGGGATTTATAATAAGACTACTTACAAATGGGACCTTAAAGATAACATGGTCCAAAGTGGGATTAAAATATAAGAATTAAATAAGAAAATGAAAAAATACTTTGTACTGTTTAAACAATAACAACAACAAAAATTCCCACACACAACACACATATAACTAAAGGAAGAGGAGGTATAAGAGGAGGAATAGGTGAAGGAAAAGGAAGAGTAAAAGAAGAGGAGAGATTAAGTAAAAAGAGGGAAGGAGGGGGAGGTAGTACCAGTAATTATACATCAAAGAATTAGTTATCTCTCTCCCAGGGACATGAGAGATGACCTACATTAGTTATCAAGGAGTGAGAACCAGAAAATAAAGAGATAAGATCAGCACTCGCTATATTAAAAATTAAAATGGATACAGCCTGAGGGAACTAAAACTATAGGCAAATGTTTTCTATGTAAGAGACTGGAACCAAATCACACAAAAGCAAATAGACATCAAAGGGCAGACATTGCAAAGTGCACATTAGCCTCTAACGTGCCCTCAGAATAGAAGGTTATGACAGTCACTAGAATAAATAAATAGATACAACGAAGACTGTAAAACAAGTGGTCTTGTAAACAGGAGCTTTGAATATACCAAACACACAATGGCTGAATACAGTATATAGAGACTCATATTACAAAGTAGAGAGATGAACTAATGACATTGAATGCAACACTTAAACTACTATTACACAAATAAATTATAAATAAAAAATTTTAAATAAAATGTGCCTTTAAAAATTTCCATGGTTTATTACTTGGTAGAAAAGTGTAATGAAATAGCCCTCACTAGACTTAGCTTAC
This sequence comes from Myotis brandtii, assembly GCF_000412655.1. Lineage (NCBI taxonomy): Eukaryota > Metazoa > Chordata > Mammalia > Chiroptera > Vespertilionidae > Myotis > Myotis brandtii. The sequence continues at coordinate 948,839 of NW_005370908.1, read as the reverse complement.
TTTTCTCCCTTTACAAAAAACAACTCTGGGGGAAAAAAAACTACGAAAATACAATATTAGATTAAATTTTTAAATTGTGAAATGAACCTTTTAATTTTAGAATGTTCAAGGTATGTGACAAATACTAAGAGATTAAATAACTTACTCAAGGGTATGTAGCTAGAAGTAACCCATCATGCCTCTTCACTCCCAAGCAAAAGAACTCACTGGTGATCTGTTTCCATGACTAGAAAAATGAGACACACATGGTCTCTTTAACAAGTAAAAGTGAGCTTGGATGGTTGGCTTGGGAAAGCCATTAGGGAATGAAGACCCTCCAAGGGTAAAGAGTGCTGGCCTGGAGAAGAGAAATGCAATGTATTGAAGAAGTGGGGGGCTCCTGGTTGTGTGAGAAGTTGTTGTAATATCACTTCTCATCAGAAATGTAAGGTCTTGCTTCTGGCCAGGAAAAGCAGCAGAGGGGAAAATAGTATTGAAAATGGAAAATATATTTTGGGAAGCTAGATGGTCATTTGGGGGCACAATATTATATAGATTAGTTAAGACAAATCTGTGTCAGCTGGGAAAATAGTTTTAAAATGTTCTAACATTTCCTATTAAAAGGAAAATTTTTGAAGACAAGAAAGAAGCCCATCCTAAAACAATGCTTCTTTATTATACTTTTACTCAGTTATGACACCCAAGCCCTTTGGTTGTCTCAATATTTTTTAAATCTCTAACTTTGGAAATTATTAAAGAGTGCAGCAACCGTTTCTTTCTCATTTTACAAGTTTATAAATTAATAAAAATGGCTATCTGCAACTTCATTAAATTAAAATCCTTGAATTGCCCTAGCCGGTTTGGCTCAGTGGATAGAGTGTTGGCCTGCAGACTGAAGGGTCCCAGGTTCGATTCCAGCCAAGGGCACATGCCTGGGTTGCGGGCTTGATCCCCAGTAGGGGGCGTACAGGAGGCAGCCAATCAATGATTCTCTCTTATCATTGATGTTTCTATCTCTCTCTCCTTCTTCCTTCCTCTCTGAAATCAATAAATAAATATATTTTTAAAAATTAAAAAACAAACACTTGAATTATGTCTGTTGCCTCCCACTTTTCAAATTTGCATTTGTTTATATTATATACCTTAAATATAGATATTAGTTTGCCTATTAAATTTTAAAGATGCACTAAAGAAGGAATTGATGAGACCTGAAATTGTTTACCACAAGAAAAAATAAATAGGTAAAACAATATATTGATCAACCAATTTTTTGTTTATTATTTGTTAAATGGACAATGTTATAAATACTTATTGAACATTTTCTATATGCTAGATATAGGGAAGAATACAAGATTATAGAAGGCATGGTAGCCCATAACCTCCAATAGAGGTCTATAATAAACACACAGTCATCATGGAACAAGGTACGTGACAAATATCTCAGTGTACAATGGTCAGAGAACAAGGGAGGAAGTCGTGTGTGCTGGTAGACAAAATTAAATGCAGGCAACCTGGGGCAAAGAAAATTAAACTAAAGAATGGAGGAGGCATGAGAATAAATTTCCCAGATTTGCTGAGCTATAGATTATTATTTGGGGGAAATTGGAGCATAAAGAAAAATGTAAGCTGGATCAAAGTGATGAAGGGCCTTGAAGGCCAGTGTAGAGCTATTTGTTACTACATAGATAAAACATCTGGATGACTGATCTTTTCATCCAGATATCTGGCATTATCCCAACACCCGACTCAAAATTTTAAGATTAAAAAAATCAAGGAAACATAATCTTTGAGTAAAGGTCAAGGAATATCTGAATTTGATTTTGGAATTTCTTCCCAAAGGGAACAGTCTTACTACTATTTCTTGAGACTTACAACAAAAAGAGAGAAAAGTTAAGAAAATAAATTCTAACAAAATGTCAAAAAATGAAATGGCTTATAAAGTGGATGTACTCAAATTCTAATTTATATAAGTTTATAGACATTAATATTTTAAATGGTCTCAAAAGTGGTTAGTACCCTAACCCACACACAGCCAAGACACAATGTCATTGCATTGGCTCTTCTTGGATCAGTATTTTATTTTATTTATTTTTTTATATATATTCTATTGATTTTTCACAGAGAGGAAGGGAGAGAGATAGAGAGTTAGAAACATCGATGGGAGAGAAACATCGATCAGCTGCCTCCTGCACATCTCCCACTGGGGATGTGCCCGCAACCCAGGTACATGCCCTTGACCGGAATCGAACCTGGGACCCCTCAGTCCGAAGGCCAACGCTCTCTCCACTGAGCCAAACCGGTTTCAGCGGATCAGTATTTTAAATGGTAACTGCACATTGACGGCCACTGAACTTACTTTGAGGTTGAGGAGTCTTTATTTATTAGTGCATGCACTTAAATCTGTAGATGGAAAGTCGTGAGTTCAATCATAAATTTGGGATTCATGAATTTGTAGGCAGTCTAGAGTTCAATCATAAATTTTGGAGTCATGTATTTGGCATTGGTTTCAGTCTTAACCAAAATGTATCTTCCTAACGCTAATCCAGTGACATCACTGTGGCCTTCAAACCTTAATCCCTGAGCAGGCATAGCTCCAACTATAAATGCTAGGAGTTTTTCACATTTTAAACTGTAAACCCCGTATAACCAAGAGTTTGTGACTTTAAGTGTATATGGAACTCAAGATGTTAATCCCTCTATGCATAAAATAAAAATAAAAATTCTGCAAGCACATATTTTAGCTCCCCCAAAAAGTGTTTTTCTCTTTCTTGAATGGGGCATGAGTTAAAGACAATCTGTCACCATAACTTTGAACTACTTGATCTTGGTATGCTTTTTTGGTCTAGTTTTAATGTTTCTTAAACCCAATTTCTCTTGTCTTCCTTAAAATGGACTAATCTCCAATCATCATGGAAATAAGTCAAGTAAATGAAAAATCATAAATTACATGGGGACTCACTAATTCAGTCAGTTTATTTGGAAACAAATGCCTGGGGCTTCAAAGAGAAGTGACTGCCTCAGCTCCAATTCATCGTATACATTGGCCAATTTAACTTGCCAGGGAAATGATAGATGATTTAACAAAGTGAGTGGTCAATGTGACTTTCTGTTCTATCCACAGAAGTGTTGGGGGTGGGAATGAGGTGGAGGTCAGGGAGGATAGAAAAAGTCTGGAGCGTTACTTCTAAATCACAAAACACTCTGATTAGCTACATTCTCTCAGTTACATACTCTCTCTCCCCCGCCCAAGGAAGTATCATAAAACAACACCAACATTTTCAAAGTTAAATGCGTTCAGTTCCATTCTTTCTTAGTTATACATACTACAAAGCACTTGTAGGATATTACAAATCCCCAAGGGTTATGAAATACAAAATTAGACATGTGCCAATCAGAAAATAATTGAAACTCCCTTGCAGTTTAAGTTACATTACTGGAAACAAAAACCAGAGGATATCAACAAGAACAACAAAAAATGAACTTAAGATGTAAATTAGATTTATCTTTGAGCCATTTAGTGGTTTCCAGGTGTAAATTGCTTTCATCATGTTTATATTATGACTTAACCATGTGAGATATAAGAAGTAGATAGTATTGTTCCTATTTATCAGAAAAATAAAACTGAAGAATGACACAGTCAAGGCCACATGTCTAAGTAGAAGAAGACAGATATCCATAATTATTTCAACTTTCCACTATAATCCATTGACTATTAAAATATAAGTGAGAAAAAGGAGGTTTAGACAATAGATAAACTATTTTGTAGAATCCAAGATAATACTCATTCATTTGTTCATTGAAAAATTATTTCATATATTCATCAATCTCACATTTTATCATGAAGAAGTGAATAATGTAAAATGAAAAAAATTTCTAGTTTTAAAATAAACAGGTTGGCCGAAACCGGTTTGGCTCAGTGGATAGAGCGGGTTCAATTCCGGTCAAGGGCATGTACCTGGGTTGTAGGCGCATCCCCAGTAGGAGATGTGCAGGAGGAAGCTGATCGATGTTTCTCTCTCATCGAAAATAAATAAATAAATAAATAAATAAATAAATAAATAAATAAAATAAACAGGTTGTCAAATACAGAATTTTTAGAGTGGCATCTAGTTAGATGAAATTGATATTTTCTCATTACTTTTGCTTCTGCATCATGTATAGAGTTGTTGGAGTTTTCCTTGCGCATCACTTTTAAACTTTTTCCAAAGATATCTGGAATTAGAATTCTAAAACAAAACTCCATCTTGAATTACAAAGTTTTATTAGTATAGGGGAATTTTATACAAATTTTTACCTCAATATCAAGTGGTTTATTTAAAACATAATAATGTATTATGGACCAAAATACTTTTTAAAAAGTTAATAACTTTTTTATGGTGAATTAATCATAGTGGAATTTTAACTCTTTTTACTCTCAAATTTGGGGACCATATAGTATGAAGTGGCAAGTGTAGACTTAGTTGAAGGGGCATTTTGGAAAAAGATTCCTGAATTCCTGTATTGATGTACAGGAAGTAGAAAGCAAATGTCAAATATAAATGTAAAACAGGACATAATAAACTATTACAGCAGACCACAAAAGTGGCTCAGTTCAAACGGGCTTGTCTGGGAATTTTGTGCTATCCAGATGGGTCAATTTGATACATGCACTTATATACATCCTACAAGAGTCAACTAAAGTCTCTTATAACTGGAATGTATCACAAGCTGACAGCTTATGAAATACCAAAGTATTGAAATACAAGCATAGTGTGATGAAAATTAGAATAACATACAAAAATCAACTTTAATTACTTGTGCATTAATTGGAGCCAAATTCCTTGTATACTCACAAGGAGAAGCAATTGGACGAATGACAACATCTGCTAGATGTGTAGGCAAGGACAGAATGATAATTTTATTTTCAGCTACATTATGAAGGAAACAGAGAAAATATAGCAAATATGACAGGCTAATTAAATAAATTAGATATTTTCACTTACTGTACAGTGAATTATCATGTTAACCAAAGAATTACCATGTAATTTTAGGCAAAGTCATTAGAAAACAAAACAAAAATAAAGTAATTCTGAAGATAATGTATTTTCTAAATAAATATATAAATCAGAGCCTTGGGACTGAAGATTCAAATAATAAAGATGAATAAATATAAAATAATAAAATATTAAGAGCTAAAAAATTTTATGCTTAAACAAGGTCGCAGGGGGGAGGGAGGGGGGCTTCTTATCTGCTAGTAGCAGCAGTCATATTCATTCACATAAAACCAGAAAGATTGCTAAGAGGAATGGCCATCTTTAGCAAAGTTGTAAATAATTAGGTAAATTAGCAGGATAACCTGCTGCTTTTCTGCCTCTTTGCTCCCTTCCTCCCTACCATCTTCAGAAAAAAAAAATACAGAATTATCATAGCACGTGCATCTGAACTTGGTTCCATTGGTACTGCTTTTGTGTTCTAATTCTGCTCATTGTACACTAAATTTACACCCTGACCCACAGAGCTGGATAAAATCCATTTCGCTAAGTCCCTTCATGTTTAGTGATCCTAAATAAACTACCTTCAACAGACTATTCCAGTGCCTGTGTCCAGATTTAAAGCCATGTAGCACCTGGACTTTGTGAGCTTAACCTGCTGTGACAAATAAAAATAAATAAGAAGGTTTCCCGTAGTTGACAACCCAGGTGGAAGTTTTACTACAATTTCCATCAGTCATGGGACAGGCTTCAAGTGAAATAAACTGTATTTACATGCAAGTTTGTTCAGAAAGGTGACTGTATTATAGCTTTCTACAAGCTCTGAAACTTGCAAAGAACTCTATAGATATAGATTGTGAAAATAAACCCCCTTGTCCACTTGAAATTTTATATATATATATATATCTTTACATACATCTTTTCTGTATCTAGACAACTTGAACCAAATAAATTTTGTCCTAATATAAGGAGAAATCCATCTGGGCACTCTATGTTGAATGACATAAATGTTTTTGGGGGAAGAGCCAATTTACACATACTTGCTCAGACCTGTATCTCACATTGATCCTTAATCTAAGTTTCTCTTTTATTCTGTTTAACTGAACTGATGGTGTGGGGGGGATTATATCAATTAAAATTTTTGAACATACTTTATGAAGACAAAAATAACCAACCCTTATACAACTACATCTAAGATAGAACACTGGACACAGAAATCAAAAGTCTAGGATTGAAATCAAAATCTCAAAAGTACTTTTTTAACTAAATTTTTCCTAAGCATATGGTGTGAAAGCCCAAGATGAGTAAAAAAAAGACTTATGAGAGAAGACTTAGAGTAAGATATAAAAATTTGTTATAAAGCTATTTATTTAATAAAGTTTGGTGATACTGACACAAAAAATAAACCAAACTCAAGTTCAGTGAAAAAATTAAAGTATTATATTTAGTTAAGGGTGGCACTTAAAAGCAATTGGAAAAGGATGATTTAGCCATTAAATAATGTAGTTAGCTTTTCAGGAAAAAATAAAATTATACCTCTATTTCTACCAAGCAATAAGATGGCTTAACAATCTAAACCATTTAGATGGTTTAATAATATTACTGTTTAAGAAAAAAATAAATGGTAAAAGACCAAGAAGAAAATATATTTATCTGATCTTGTGGTGTGGAAAAATTTACAAGTTCTTAAACCATTAAAACACACATGGTACATTAGGGAACACAGTCCTAAATAATAAAGAACTAAAAATAAATAAAAAACAAACACACCAATATGATTATACACAAGAGTCAAGGACAACATCAAT
>NW_005370908.1:893225-942072 GCF_000412655.1 Myotis brandtii | reverse complement strand
GACATAAAAAACAAGGCTTCATTCCATTTTTAACCTAAGAAGTATAAATGAAATATCATTTTGAAATGGTATTTTATTTCTTATTTTCTGTTTGAAAAATCTAAAAAGTAAGTTATAATACCCAGTGTTGTTTGGGTAAAGGAGACACTCTCATATACTGCAGGCAGTAATATAAATTAAAACATTTTGAAAAGATAAGTTGCCAATATGAATCAAGATCCTTAAAAATGTCTATGAACCTTGCTTGGTTCAGCAATTCCATGCCTGGGGATTAATCATATGGAATTAATTTAGAGATACACACTAAGATTTATGTATAAGGATAGTCATAACAGCTTTATTTATAATAGGAAAATAACTTAAAAACTCAATAAAAAAGATGAGCTGAATAAATTATAATGCATACATTAAATGCAATATCCTATAACTACTATAAATCATATCTTCAAAGAATATTTAGTGACATGCAAAATATTCAAGATACAAAGATACAAATATTCAAGATACAAAAATATTCAAGGTACAAATATTCAAGAAAATCAAGATACAAAATGCTATATATATTTTGATTCAAATTTTGTTATTATGCACAGAATAACACTATACTGAACAGTAAAAAAATGTTATCCCAGCCAGTGTTGCTCAGTGGTTAAGCATTTACCCATGAACCAGGAGATCAAGGTTCAATTCCCCATCAGGGCACATGCCTGAGTTGGGGGCTCAGTAGGAAGCATGAAGCAGGCAGCTGATTAATGATTCTTTCTCATCAGTGATGTTTCCATCTCTCTCCCTCTCCCTTTCTCTCTGAAATCAATAAAAACATTTTAAAAAACCTATTTAAAAAAGAAAATGTTAACATGAGTCAAGTATCAACCTTGGATTTTAGTTTATTTAAATTTTCCTTTTTACACATTTCTGCATTTTCCAAAATATCTACAATACATATTGCTTTTTAAATTTAAAGACAAAAATCTTACACTATCCAGTGTTTAACTATAGCTTCACCAGTTATGCTAACCCAATTAGGTCACTTTACCTTCTTTATCCACCTTCATTTACAAGTATCCACCATCCCAGTTATACTTTTCTGAAGTAGATATATAGTGTGTTTAACAGTTTTGGAAAAAAATAATAATAAAAGGATTACACACATTTAAAATGTTATTTGGTATTTTATAAAATAAGCAGGCATTTACAGTGTTATTAATCTCCGATGCCCTCCTAAAAATAGAAACAAATGCTCAAAAGTGGTTTGGACTTTATGGTCAATAGAATTAGTGTGAAAGGAATATCTAACTGCAGATACACACTGATTGCTGAGGACAAAATGCTTACATCCTCCAGCAACTAGTAAACTAAAAGCTGAAAGAAGATGAGGATGTCAGCATGAAAAAGAAATCTTCTACAATGTTCTAGATGCTTTTGTTAATATGAAATAGTATTTCCATGATTAAGGAAAAGTGTGGGTTTGGACTTTATGGTCAATAGAATTAGTGTGAAAGGTATATCTAACTGCAGATACACACTGACTGCTAATGAAAAAATGCTTACATCCTCCAGCAACTAGTAAACTAAAACAAAGCTGAAAGAAGATGAGGATGTCGGCATGAAAAAGAAATCTTCTACAATGTTCTAGATGTTTTTGTTAATATGAAATAATATTTCCATGATTAAGGAAAAGTGCAAAGAGATTGCTTGAGTTGATACATTGCTTGAGTTGATACATTACTTCTGAAATACTGGATCAGGATCTATTCTGTTTCTGTCAGGAATCAGTGTATACTAATGTCTACCAAAGGCACTTGAGGCAGGTTTTGATATTTGGAAGTTCATCATTGCTGTTTGCCAATTTCTAGTCCAAGTGAAGGTTAAAGTTACTATGTTGGTGATAAGGAAAGGGTAAAATTGGTGGTTGAATGTATAGGATAACAGAAGTACAGTAAGTCCTCAATATCATCAATAGGTTCTGTGACTTTAAGCAAAATAATACATAAGGAAACCAATTTTACCATAGACTATGTGATATAAACAACTGAGTTCCTAAAGCATCTCATCAACATTATACCAAAATGCCATTGAGCCAAATAACTGCAGTTGAGGACCTGTTGTATCTTGTAGTTGAAAGAGAAAGGTAGGATTGCCATGTTTCAGAAAATCCACAGCTGCATTTAACTGGAATAGTAATGTTAACAACAGTAACAGCACACAACATTATTTTACACTACTAAATTTCAATCACCTTGACAATAAGGAATTGTCACATGCTGAGAATTATAAAATGGACCCCTTCATTATATACTGCTTCAGCTACCTCCTGCACGCCCCCTATTGGGGATTGAGCTTGTAACCCAAGTATGTGCCCTGACCCAGGAATTGAACTGGCAACCCTGTGGTGCACAGGATAATAACCAACTAACTGAGACACACAGGTCAGGGCCATTTCATTTTTATCATCCTTTCTGATGGTCTGTTATTCAGCCAGCAACCTACAATAGCAGTAATTCCTGATAGCAGTAACTTATAGTAGTTACTTTGACGCTCTGATACAAGTTGGTCACTTTTGTTTTTAGAAAGATTAAGCAAGCCATGCTTTATTATTATTTATTATAATAACATCAACCTCAAATGATGTGTCCTCGATGAAGAAATTTTAAAGAAAAATCATAGTGTCACATTCAATGGTTCCATTTAATAACCTTCTCCCCTTTAAGTCACGATTTCTTCATGTTTCTTCATGTTTCTTCTGGAAGTTGAGAAAAAGCTCGCCCAGGGAGTCACTAAGGTGATCAGAGTAACAATATATTTTCAACAAACACAAAAGGAAATTTCGCTGAATGCCTCCTATTCAGAAGCTCTCCTCCCAGATGCCTTCTCCCTCTGCTATAGTGAAGGAAAAGTAATTGCCCTCCCAGGGTTACCTATATGCTGCTTCTCTCATCTACAGATTGGAGACTTAACACAGTTACTTGCACAGAGATAGATACAGTATGTACACTAAAATTGTATGGTCCATCCTCAGCTTTCTTTAAGAATGTAAGCATATTCATTCTGCAGATATCTAGGCCTTTTCTTACATATATAAGTTGACAGAGGCTGTAAGTGTTCACCATTGTATTTGGACTCACCTGAAGAACCTGGTATTGTGCAGTGGCAGGTTCAGAGCTAATTTGCTAAGTACTTACTCAGCACATTCAATGAAAATGAAAGGAGTGTTTATCACTTATTATTGAGTTTGACTGTTGAGAAACATTCATTAATGCTGGAAAAAGCATGGATCATGGAGCCAAGTATTATCTTAATTTAATCTCAGTTCTAATTTCTAGGCTCTGTGATAGGATACATATTATTTCACCATTCTGATTCTCAGAGTCTTTGTCAGTAGCTAGCTATGTTTGGGGACAGCGGTAAAATTGATAAAATATGCTAGAGTGATGCATACATAATATACAGCAAATAAGTGGGAGTGAGTTTTAAGTACTTGGTTAAAATACACTAGAAATTATTTAACAGGTTACACTTCCGGTCCATTAAAAGTTTATACCTTTCTTAGCAAAAGTATTCAGAGCATTAGGTAATTTTTTAAGAAAAGCTGTTTCAATGCTCAAGCTTTACATAATAATTGAAATATACACTGATACTTCTTTTTCTTTATTTTTAAAACTGGTAGACTACAATTCCATTATTTTTTTTTTTTTTACTTCACTAACATCTCTCTTTGCCTCTAGACTTGAAGCTTCATGAGGTTAGGGACCAGGTCTGTTCTGCTCCCCATTGCTTTCCCAGTGCCTAGCACACAGTAGGCAGTCAATAAATGTGTTGATGGAATGAATGAAAACTAATGAACCTCCTTTAAGAGAGAGCATGTGATGAACATGACGAGTGGCCAGCCAGCCTCTCTGGCCTCACTGATCTTAACAGGAGGGAATGGGGCTACAAGCAAAGATCCACCAATTTCATCTCTGATCAGTCCACTAAAACCTTATTATCAAATAATGGCACAAATAATGTGTCAAATTAATTTCATTTTGCATTTATAAATGGCTCTGATACTTTGTTCCAGAGTTGGGAAAAGAAGAACGTTCTTGTCTATAAAAATAAGTCATGGAACATGCCCAGTATTGACCTGCCTCTCTGGCCTCACTGATCTTAACAGGAGGGAATGGGGCTACAAGCAGAAAAGATCCAATTTCATCTCTGATCAGTCCACTAAAACCTTATTATCAAATAATGGCACAAATAATGTGTCAAATTAATTTCATTTTGCATTTATAAATGGCTCTGATACTTTGTTCCAGAGTTGGGAAAAGAAGAACGTTCTTGTCTATAAAAATAAGTCATGGAACATGCCCAGTATTGACCTGTTATTGTTTGCCTGCACAGCAGACCTCTGTCTTGAGCCCACTCGAGGTATCAGTGGCGTCCTGTGAAAGAACAAGTCAGATATCCCTGCTCTACCAAAACGTTAGGCGACCGGCCAGTCAGAAACCTGAGGAAGGGGTAGTTTAGCTTTATATTTTACTATCTGCCACTTCTTTTGAACAGCATGGGTGGTACTTGGGGCCTCTGGCACTGTTCCCAGAAGCACGGCCCCTGCCAGGCAGAATTTGCACCTTCACAACTGCTGATTGACCGTGATGGGAAAGGCAGGGTCCCCCTCTGACGGCAGCTTTCTGGGAAAGATATTACACCTCCCGTGTGGCTGTGGAGAGGGCCCAAGGAAAGAGGAGGATTTGGTACTGGTAGGTAGCAGATCATTTCCTTTCTCATTACATCTGTTCAATCTACAATTTATTTTGAAGATTTAAGTTCCCTAGACACGGATCATAGAAAAATAATAAAATATGAAAGCAACGAGGTTTCTCTTTTTCTTCTTCTTTCTCTCTCTCTCTCTTTTTTTTTTACAGAGTATTATAAAAAGTTTGTTTTCCTGGCTAATAGCAGCCAATGTACAAAGCTTTCTTCGTTAGGGTTAGCTATTTAAACCATCAGCTCATTCTGCAAGAACATCAAACATATGTCTACCAGATGCTGGGAACAGCGCAGTCCTTCGGACCTGACTCAAGTGAACAATAATCTGTGGACAGCGGGTGTGAACCTGAGCTGGGCCAACACCTCATCAGACCGAATGGCTAATTGATTTCAAAATTAGACTTGGTATTTCTGAACAATAATCTTAAAAGGCAGCAATAAAATACATCAAGATCCTTTGAGCTGGCCAAGCTTTCATCCAAATGGCTTATTACAAAGAGCTGGCACACCTGAACTTTGGCACAGTCAAATAAATCCAAAACCAGCAAATGGAAACCACATTTGGCACTGGGGGTTTGTCAGGAGAAGTTCGTATTCACGAGGAAACATGATTTTTGATTTCGAAAATAATTTCTGTGTTAGTGGCAGGAAGCAATTCATTGAATGCGTTTTACTTGGACACCTGTGATTTATACGATAAAATATGCATATTAGGTATCTGAAGGCTTCGGGGTGTCATATAATTTTTGGAACACCAGGAGCAGCCAGGACACAGCCAGGGTTATAGTAGTTCCATTAGTGATAACTTAATCGCATGTGTAGACCTACCCTTTTGAACTCTGAAGAGCTGTTTTGTGGCATCGGGGTCCAAAAGGGTTTAAATTTGACTGCTCTGCAGTGACAATAAATTATACCAACTATTTTAGAAATGCTTGGAATCTTATCTTGCCTTCAGACTGAGGCAACTGAGATTACAATCCCTGGCTTAGAAGATGGCATAAATTTTGAGAACAAACACCTAAGATTTACACAACGGCAATGGTATATTTCAACACCCTTCTCTTGCAGCATTTTATGAGTACTTCGACAGAGACACATTTTAAAAAGGCAAATAATAGGGGATGTCTGGGTGGGTCCAATGAATGAAAGAATTGACTGTTTGCCTAATCCTTATAAAAATGGGATTCTCATTTTATTTTTCTGGCTATTTCAAAGGGAAAAAAGCTTTTGGCATTTTCTTCATGCTTCTCATCCAAATAATTGACTCAATTTTTAAAATTAAATTGTATGTAAAAGTTCTGCTTAACTGGATGTATTTGATTGGTCTTTTCACTTTCTTGCTAGAACTAATCCAAAGATAACAAAATATTTCCTAGAAAAAAAAAGGATGAGAAGAAAAAATTGAAGGAAAGGAAACAGAATCCCTAGCAGGGGTCTAACCCAGAACTCAAACAGCAAAGAATTCTCAGGAGAACAAGGAGGACAGGGAGCAACTTGGAGAATTCATCTCCAATTGAAAACATTTTTCTTTCATTGCACTCTCCTTAGTTTCTAAGGCAGTGTCTCTTTGTTAAACACACACACACACACACACACACACACACACACACACACACAGTGACAACCTAAGAGCAATTGTGATTATGACTTTTTAGCTAAGAAGTTACTCCCAGCCCATAGCCTGTGCTGAGCTCATTGGGGGGTGACTGCCTCTTGGGAATTAGTGGTTAGAGATCTAAGGAAAGAAAGTCAGATATGAGGGTCAGCCTCTGCTCCTCCATTAATTCACTCAATGATCTTGGACACATCTTTCTTTCTGGACTTTAGTTTCCTCATTTTTAAATGATGGGAATTGGACTAGATGATCTCTAAGGACTATTTCAGCTTAAAAATATTATAAAGCTATAAAATAGTTCCTTCAAAGTTGAGATAAACAAGCTTGGTGCATGCGTTGTTTGAGAGAAAACAAAAGAAAAGAGATATTTAGGGTGTGATATTTACTGAACTGGATTAGGACACATGAAATGGTTTTAGAAATTTGGTTTATAACCACATTTTTTTCCAGTATAAATGAGATAAAGAGCTAATTGGCAAAAACTTTAATGAGAAAATACTATTTGAATTATAAATAATTTTTTAGCTATAACTAAGTAGATGGAAAAAAATCACTCATTAACTCTACTAATTTTGCTAGTGCAGGGCAATAGCAAAAATCTCCAAAATAAAGTTCATTTCTGGGAGCACATCCTACAAATCACATTCTCCATTTATCTAGTTAGTCAACATATTCTGAGAGTTTCTTTTATAAAGACAAATGAATACTCAAGCTATTCACATTCTCTAGAGCATTACTAATGCAAAATGCTGAGTTCAGGAGAGTTTTAGATATTATGAAGATTAACTACTTGGTATTCTGTTTTTGTATTGTGTACAGTATAAAATAAAAGAGTAAAGCATGTATTTAGTTTCAAAATATTATGGACTCTTAAAAATTGGAATCCAAAACAGTACTTAACTTACAAAAACACTTTTATGTTCTATAATCAAATACAAAATTTTTAAGGCTTTCCATTTCAATACATATTCAGCAATTAAAATTTATATTAACATGACATTGTATTATCTACACCTTTAAATAATTTTTTCTTAAATCTAATGTATTTTATACCTTTTTCTATCATGTTGAATATGCCTTTTGTCTCATTTAACTAATTTTCCTGATTAATATTAATGAAAATAATATTTAACAAATGTATTCTAGTCTGCCAAGTGTTCTAAATGCAGTAACATTTAAACTTAACAATAAACTTGGAAAGTGGGTACTATTGTATTATTTTACTGATGAGGAAAACAAGTTTAAAGAGGTTTAAGTAACTTGCCCTGGTTAGCACAGTAACTTTTAACAGACCATAACTTACTAGTTCCTATTTTCTGCAATAAGCACCATTACTACTGCAATGAATGTAATTTATTCATTCATTCTACAAATATTCATTGTGGCCTACTAGATGGCAATTATTATTTTAGGCACAGAGGATAGCAGTTAATTTACATTCCAGGAAGGGAGATCAGATAATAAATATATATAAAAGGCTAAGCAACCCTCCAACCGGTAGCTATGATGTGCACTGACCACCAGGGGCAGACACTCAATGCAGGAGCTGCCAAGTTGCAGTGACTTGGCAGCGGTTCTCGGGTGACACACCCTGGAACCAGAGAGGAGGGAGCCCAATTCCAGGGTGCATCACCCGAGAACCGCCCTCTCATAATCCAAGACCCCTTGGGGGATGTCAGAAGAGCTGGTTTCAGCCTGATCACCACAGGCCAGGCCAAGGGACACCACCTGCCAGAGGGACCCCACTCACTCCAAAGACGCCCTTCGAGCCCCGGCGCCGCCCCAGGTGCTGCCTGCCAGGGAGGGACCACGGGAGGTTGGCTCCAGGGCGTGTCTGGCCTGTCTCACCCAGTCCTGCCCTGCCAGCCACCTTCTAATTAATTTTCTTTCAATGTGCATGAATCTGTGCACTGGGGCACTAGTAAGTAAATAAATAAGCAAACAAACAAACAAACAAACAAATAAATAAATAAATTCAGTCAGAGGATAAGTGCTCTGAGGGCCACCATGCCTAGCCATGCAAATTGTGACTAACTCTCAGTATTGAGAAGAAAAATAAGAATGATGCAATAGAGAGTAATTGGGGAATGATTTTAGATTAAGTAGTCAGAGAAGGCTTCTCAGAGGAGGTGGCATTTAAACTGATATTTAAATGACAAAGGCATCCAGCCTTGGGAAGATCTTGGGCAGGGGCACCAGGCAGAGCAAATAACTCCTACAAAACCTTTTAGGCAGAGACCAGTTTTCTGAAAACAAAAAGAAGGAAGAATGCCAATGGGGCTAGAGCTCAGGGAGGAGAGGAGAATAGGCAAGATGAGCACAGAGAGGAAGGAACTGGTCTGTGTGTGGCCTTCCTGGCCATGGTAAGGACCATATTAGCAAAATATTAATGTAAACCTACCGGTTAAACTATTGTTATTAGCATCTGTTTTATTAACTTAAAGTAGAAGTTTATGAACTTTCTGACTCTTAGGATATTTGAAGATTTTAAGGAGGAAAAAAAAGCTATGGATCATCTCCCTGGAAAAATGCACCTATACACTGAAGTGTGCATTCTATTTCAGGGGTTAACTGAGTTCATGTTTCCGCAGGAGCTTATATATGAGCCCATGGATTTTGAGTTAAGGAAAATCACAAAAACTATTTAATAGTGAGCTAAATGAATTGTGACCCTTAAATCATAATTATAATCTCCACCTAAGTAGACAGCCCCCCACAAAATAATTATATAGTCCAGACCATAAGACCTATATACAAGGCTAAGTTTGCAGTTTCAACCTCAGAGTTGGTTTGTGTGTTTTTTAAAAACAAATCTATAATTCTGATATGCAAAAGCCAAATTATTTTTATTTTATTTTTCAATTACAGTTTGTATTCAATACTATTTTGTATTAGTTTCAGGTATATAGCATAGCATTTAGACTTTAGACAATCACATACTTTACAAAGTGTTCCCCCCGATATTTCCTATACCCACCTGGCACCATACATAGTTATCATGATATTATTCCCTAGGCTGTACTTTACATCCCCGTAACTATTTTGTAACTGCCAATTTGTACTTCTTAATCCCTTCACCTTTTTCACCCAGATCCCAACTCCTTTCCCCTCTGCCAACCATCAGTCTGTTCTCTTTATCTATGAGTCTGTTTCTGGCAAAAGGCAAATTTCTAATGCCGATTAAAAATGTTTAATAAATAATTACCAGCAAAATTGGACCAAACTGATGTGAGGTTATGTGTGACTTATGTTTACTTGTGCCAATCAGATGTTTTGTGGCACAGATAGTAATGTATTGGATTATAGAATGATGACTTAGTCTCCACTGGTTATGTTAATAGACAGATGATAGATAGACAGATGATAGACTGATGATAGATGATAGATAGATGATAGGTAGATAGATAGATAGATAGATAGATAGATAGAGTCCTATATCCAAAAAAAAAATCAAAATTCTAAACACATAAGCCTTGAGATATTGGGGTAAGGAAGCATGGATCTGTATAACTTCTCTTTCTTCTGAAAATTTTCTTGAGTATTACATACGTCTTCACTATATATTCAAAATACCACTTCTAGGAATATATCCCAAGAAACCAGAAACACCAGTCAGAAAGGATATATGCACCCATATGTTCATAGCAGCACAATTCACCATAGCTAAGATCTGGAAACAGCCTAAGTGCCCATCAGTAGATGAATGGATTAGAAAACTGTGGTACATCTACACGATGGAATACTATGCTGCTGTAAAAAAGAAGGAACTCTTACAATTTGCAACGGCATGGATGGAGCTGGAGAGCATTATGCTAAGTGAAATAAGCCAGTCAATGAAGGAAAAATACCACATGATCTCACTCATTCATGGATAATAAAGACCATTACAAACTTTTGAACAAGAGGCAGAGCTGCCTCAAACAGATTGTCAAACTGCAGCGGGAAGGCCGGGGAGGGTTGGGGGGCAGGAGGGAAGGGGGTAAGAGATCAACCGAAGGACTTGTATGCATGCATATAAGCATAACCAATGGACATAAGACACTGGGGGGTAGGGGAGGCCAGGGGATTGTCAAGGGGGGGGGGGAAAAAAGGACACATATGTAATACCCTTTGTAATACTTTAAGCAATAAAAAAAAAATACCAACCGTAAGTTAGCACACAGGGCTCTACCCACCTCCATCCAGCTGGCATTACCACAGGTTTTAGATGGCAGCCTAGTGTTTCCTCAGTGCAAACCACCTCAGGCTATAGGACACTATGAATGTTCTCCCTCAGCACATACAAGCAATACCTGGACCAAACTAACTGATGCTCACCTAGTGTGAAGTACACAGCGTTCCTCAGCCTCTCTTCCTGTGAAGAGAGGTCTATTGACTCAGCTGCTATGCAAAAAAGCCCAGGCAGGACACCCTGGCCTCTTGAGGGGCTTTTCCAGGAATTACTCCTAACAGATTCCCAAGCTTGTTTTTTCCTTTGTTTTCCCCATTCTTACTTAACCTTTATTTATATAGCGTAGCCTTGTATCTTCAAGGCATTTTGGCATCATTAAATTGCTAATACATCCCACATTGTCTTAAAGGAGGCCTTACTCTCCTTGGGCTGTGGAGAGCCAGAGATGGGTTAATTAATTTGCTCAAAGAACCTGAATGTGAGTCAGTGATTAGGCTTCAATTAGAACTCTGAGTTTCATACATGCTGTTCTTTTCTCAGGTCTCTGGGGCACCATGTGATTATCTGGGAAATGTTCCCAAAGACCAAACTAATTATCCCTCGCTCTGATGCTTCTGCTTCACATATAAACACTTCTGAGGCAGAAAGAGGAGGCAAGAACTGTAAAAAAAAATAAATTTCCTAACTTTCCATAATGTACTAATGTACTGACCATAATGAATGTATTAACTCTTATTCAGGCTTTGTAAAAATAATTTTCTCATTATTTGAATCTATTTTCATATGACCACTTAAAACCTAAAACAATTATACTTTAAGAAATAAAATATTAGATTAAAGTAATTAGAGTTGAACTTTTGCTGCAGTACACTCATTTATTTATTTTACTTTATGTGCTCGATTGCAAAGCAAAGATTCATTTTTGCAGGTAGTGAAAAAACAGAAAAGAATGTATATTTTATAAAAGTTCCAGTGGAGAGCTGCCAAAATTAAATTATTTTTAATCCAATCCATATGAAAATTTGACATATGACTCAATAAGGAAAATTCGGAAGAATTCTTCTTCACTAGCTTTCCCTAATCCTTTCTCCCTCCTACAGTGCCTGTGGACATGACTTAGTTTTCCTCTTTCTCTGCTCTTCTCTGGATCACTGTAACTGACCTCTTCCCATTTACATGAAGTTGCATCCAGGTTTTTTTCAACTATACCTCAGCCCCTTATTGTAGAATCTGCTATTGTGCACATAAATTTCCATCTGTATATACTCCATGGCTCCAGGAGTCTCTTTTGATGACTCAGTTCTGTATTTTATTTTTACACTGCCGCACTTCTCCATCAATGGCAGGGATAACTCTCCTGAGTCTTTGGACCACCCCCTTCTTTTTTATATATCTCTTTTACAGAAAAGTAACACATTTGTACTTATAAAATGTTACTTTGCTCACATTTCCCACTCCCTGAGAAGCCCAATAATAGCTCCCTCTCTCTGTGGGATTCCCCACAGCACCACCAACCTAATTGCCCAGTGTTCATCTTTCAGGCCCCATCACTGCCATTCTGAAAAACCTTTCAAACGGCTCTCAGGATTATGAATTGTGGCCCTTAAATCATAATTATCAGAGCTCTCAAAATAGGCTACATAAACCATCCTGGTCATTCCTCAAACACCACACTTAGGTGTTCCCTGAAACAATTTAGGGTATTTCTGTGTTGTTGTTTTTTCTAATCATGACCCAATTTGTTGGCTCTAAGGGCTTGGTAGAATTCCATCCTGAACATTCCCTAGATTTCCCCTTATACATGTAATAACTTCTTCTGTTCCATTCTACATGTTGTGATTTTCTTCATTTAATCTGAAGCTCTTCTCCTCTCATCAAGAATTCTTTTCTTATTAACAATTCATGCCCCAGATCTCTTCACTTACCAATTGCTTATTACTGCTATCTTCATACTCTGTTGTTTCTTTTAAAATTCCCATTTTGTAAATTCATCTTGTTATTCTCACATCTGTCTCCTTGCCTTTGTCTCACAGGACATAGTCTTTGTAGATCTGACACTTATTCAATCTGAAGCAAGCAATGCCAATTCTATGCCATGGCCTTAATTTTCTGTTGTCTAGTCAGTCTTTAAAACAAAAACAGAGAGACTGAAAATTAATGTACCTTTTTTCTACCAGAAAAACAAAACAAAACTCAGTGGAATTTTTAAATTTATGTTTACGAATTTGTGTCACTCATTTGTTTTTTGTTTTGTTTTTTTTTAAATATATTTTATTGATTTTTTTACAGAGAGGAAGGGAGAGAGATAGAGAGTTAGAAGCATCGATGAGAGAGAAACATCGATCAGCTGCCTCCTGCACATCTCCTACTGGGGATGTGCCCGCAACCCAGGTACATGCCCTTGACTGGAATCGAACCCGGGACCTTTCAGTCCGCAGGCTGACGCTCTAGCCACTGAGCCAAACCGGTTTCGGCTCATTTGTTTTTTTAGCAGAGATAATAATATGTTGGATTATAGGGTAATGCCTCATTCTCCACTGATTATGTTAATATCCATATAATGGAAGTGAGTATGGTGTAGTATTTCAAAAGGTAGATGTCAGAACCAGATTGTCTTGGACTGTATTCCAGTTCAAACTTTAATTATTCTGTGCTTCTCTATGCCTCAGTTCCTTCATTGATTACACAGAAATAAGCATAGTACCTAACTCAAGATGGTTGTGAGGTTTTAACAAGAAAATATACTTAAGGAACTTAATAAAGCCTGGCACATAGTATGTGCTCAATAAATTATAACTATCAATACATTTAAAATTAGATTGAGTTTATTATATAACTTTCAATATGTTGGCTATTGGGGTGGGGAGCCTGTGGAAAGCAGAGTATAAAAGAACACACTACCAGATTCAAAATAACTTATAAAATATTTAGTGTGGTTAGGCATTAAAGTTATAGCTTCAACTAATTGTGTAAGCTACTGAGAAATTTCATATTTTAAATCATTCAGGTAGGATGGCATGCATTTATCTAAAGAACATACATACACACAGATATAGGAATTTCCCTATATGTTCTCAGTATTGCTAAATGTAAGTATAAAGTTCTCTCTGGTCTGGTTCTCTTTACCAATCCAAATAGAAAGTCTTATAATATTGTGTTTTCATCCTACTTAATTGTTAGCCCCCAAAATTCATTAACAGTAGTATCTGTCTCTATTTTCTAATGGCCAAATATATGTCTAAATTTTCCCAACATTTATAATCAGTGGAATGATAAGAAATGACCCCAGTAATATAACTCCCCCATTCTTGCACATAGCAAATCATTAAGTAAAACAAAGCCAAAGCACAAAGCTATGAGTCATGCTGAGGCCTGGGCTAGACACAGGCAATAGTAGCTGGGAGGGGACAGAGTCTAAAATGTGCTTGAAAATTGGGTTTTGGTGTAACTTCCATATTTTTGAATAGATTCACAAATGCACAAAATGCCAAAACTCACACAACAAAGAGTAGAAATAGGCCTATATCTATTAAAAAATTGAATCAATAAATAATAATCTTCCCAAAACACAAAGTATCAGGCCCAGATGGGTTCACTTTTTAATTCTATCAACCATTTATGGAAGAAATTAGATCAATTATCAACAATCTCTTTCAAAGGATAGAGCAGAGAGAATGCTTCATAACTCATTCTATGAAACCAGCATTACTCTAACACCAAAACCAGACAAAGATTTTATAAAAAAAAGGGGGGGGGTATTACAGAATAATATTTCTCATGAACATAAATGCAAAAATCCTCAACAAAATATTAGCAAATCAAACCCAACAAGTGGAATTTATCCCATGTATGGAAAGCTGGTTCAATATTTGAAAATCAATTAATATAATCTCTCACATCAATAGGCTAAAAAAGAAAAATCACAGGATCATATGAATAGGTGCAGGAAAAATATTTGACAAAATCCAGTACCCACTCATGATTTAAAAAAAGAAAAAGAAAACTCTCAGTGAACTAGTAATAGAGAGGAACTTCTTCAACTTGATAAAGACTATCTACAAAGCCGAAGCTGGTTTGGCTCAGTGGATAGAGCGTCGGCCTGTGGACTGAGAGGTCCCAGGTTCGATTCCGGTCAAGGGCATGTACCTGGGTTGCGGGCACATCCCCAGTGGGAGATGTGCAAGAGGCGGCTGATCGATGTTTCTCTCTCATCGATGTTTCTAACTCTCTATCTCTCTCCCTTCCTCTCTGTAAAAAATCAATAAAATATATTTAAAAAAAAAAAGACTATCTACAAAACCTACAGCTAACATCATAGTTAATGGTAAGAAACTCAAAAGCTTTCCCATTAAGATGAGGAACAAGACAAGGATGTCTCCTTCACCACTCCTTTTCAATATTACTGGAAGTCCTAGTTCATACAATAGGACAAGAAAAGAAATCAAAGGTATGCAGTTTGGGAAGTAGGAAATAAAACTGTTTTTTTTCAAAGATGATATGACTGAATCAACAATAACAACAAACTCCTGGAACTAATAAGCATTTATAGCAAAGTTGCACAATTCAAGCTTAATATGCAAAGTCAATCGCCTTCCTATATTCCAACAAAGAACAAGAGGAATTTAGAATTAAAATCATAATATCATTTATATTAGTATTTCAAACAATGAAATACCTAGATAGAAACTAACAATATATACAATACCTATATGAGGGGGGAAAAAACTACTAACCGTTAAACAAAATCAAAGACTTAAGTAAATAGAGAGATATTTCATGTTCGTGGAAAGACTCAATATTGGCAAAATGTCAGTTCTTCCCAACTTTATCTATAGTTCAATACAAAATCCCAGCAAGTTATTTTGTGGATATTGACAAATTAATCCTAACGTTTATACGGAGAGTCAAGAGACCCAGAATAGCTAACTCAATACTGAAGGAGAAGAACAAAGGTGGAGAACTGAGACTATCCACCGTTAAGCTGCAGTAATCAAAACAGTGTGGCTCTTGTGAAAGAATAGATAGATCAGTGGAACAAAATATACCTACATAAATAGAGTCAATTGATCTTTGACAAAGGAGCAAAAGCAATACAATGGAGCAGAGATAGTCATTTTTTTTAATGACTGGAACAAGTGGACAAAGACTTTAGACTTTTCACATACAAAACAAACAAACAAAAAACTCATGGATCACAAGCTTAAATGTAAAGCACAAAACTATAAATTAGAAGGTAACATATGAGAAAATCTTGATGACCATGAGTATGGCAATGACTTTCCAGATACAACACTAAAGTTACAACCTATGAAAGAAATAACTGATAAGCTGGACTTCATTAAAGTTAAAAACTTCTGCTCTGTGAAAGACAATGCCAGGAGAATGAGAAGACAAGTCTCAGACTGTGGGAAAATATTTTCAAAAAACACATCTGACAGGCAACTGTTAACCAAAACAGACAAAGAACTCTTAAAATTCAACAATAAGAAAACAACTCAATTAAAATGGACCAAAGATCTTAATAGATACCTTACCAAAAAAGATGGCAAATAAGCATATAAAAAATTCTCCACATTAAATGTAATCAGGGAAATGCAAACTAAAACAACAGTAAGATACTACTACCTGCCTTTTTGAAAAGTCCAAATCTGGAACACTAACAATACCACATACTGGTGAGAATGTAGAGCAACAAGAACTCATTCATTGCTGGTGGAATCCAAACAATTTTGAAGGATAATTGGCTATTGCTTACAAAACTAAACATACTCATCATAAGATTCAAGCAATCATGCTACTTAGTATTTTCCCAAAGGAGCTGAAAAGTTATATTTACAAAGGGCATCTGTATGGATATTTTATAGCAGCTTTATTCATAACTGCCAAAACTTGAAAGCAACCAAGATGACCTCCAGTAGGTGAATGGATAAACAAACTGGTACACCCAGAAAGTGGATTATTATTCAAAAAATTGAGCTATCCAGCCTTCAAAAGACATGGAGGAGCTTTAAATGCATATTACTAAGTGAAAGAAGCCAACTGAAAAGCCTACATACTGTCTGATTTCAACTATATGATGTTCTGGAAAAAGTAAAAGAATGTAGACAGTAAAATATATCAGTGGTTTCCAGGAGTTGTGGGTGGGGTAAGGGTTGGGCAGGGGTGAACAGGTAGAGTACAGAGATTTTTAAGGCAATGAAGACACTTTGTATGGTCCCATAATGATGGATACATGTAATTATATACTCTTCCAAACCCAAGGAATATACAACACTAAGGTGAACCCTAAGCTAAACTCTGGACTTTGAGTGATTATGGTATGTCAGTGCAGATTTATCAATTGTAACAAATATACCATTCTGGTGGGAATGTTGATAATGGGAGGACTGGGAACAGGGACTATATGGGAAATCTCTGTACCTTCTTTTTAAATTTTCTGTGAATCTAAAACTTTTTTTAAAAAAAATAAGGACTTTACATATTAAATAACATAGGATACAGAGGAAAATTTTGAAGGAATATAAAGAATAGCAGTATTAATCAACCAGATATCAAGTTTTATAAGAAAGCTATTGTTATCAAGATAACATGGAATTTGTACAGGATAGATAGGCAAGTGTTACAGAATAGAGAGCTCATATACAGTATCATGCTATATAAAAAGTGTAATATTACAAATAGTCTGGAAAATACCAAAGAAGAAACTGTTAGATAATTTCTTGCCTGTATAGTAAAATAAAACTTGGTCTTTACATCATACCTTAAATAATTTCTAGATGGATTAAAGGTCTAACTATGGAAAGCAAAGCAATAATACCTTGAGAATTTCTTAAAATATAGAAAAAGAATCATGAAGAAAAAGTGATGAATTTTAATATACTATAAAAGTTATTTTGATGAACATACAGTAGGAATAAAAATAAAGGATAATATCTTTATGATTTTGCAATAGAGAGTGTGATATTGTCATTTTTTGGGTCTTTGTCCCCAGCTCCTGGCAAGAGCTCCTGAAACCCCTTGTAATGTCCTAAATATGATAAGAAATATAGGAGCACCTTTTGTTATAATATTTGTTTTTTTGTTGCCAGTTCCTGAAATAGCTCAAGAGTGATAATCAGGAAGACATGCCTTCTGTTATTCATACCAAGCTCCTTCAATGAACCCTCAGTTTATGTTAATGAAGTGACTTTGGGATGTGATCCAAAGATTCGGGGGGAGGGAAAGGGTGGTTGCTAGAATACCAACAAAATGATTAGAGGGTTAGAACTTTCCATCTCACTCCCACCCTCTGGAAAGAGAGGCTAGAGGGTTAAAATGGCACAGATGCTTTACTTGTGAAGTCAGACCAGACCTTGGTTCAGCAACCTTGGTACTTGAGTTCAGGCTAGGAAAGAATTCAGAGTCAAGACTCAAACTGTGAGAGAAAGTTTATTAAGAAAGTCACAGAAGTAGAAGAAATGAGTGGTAGAAGAAAATGGCTCAGAAAACAAGTTACAGAGGCAAAAGAAGGGGGCCCTTGGAGCTTAGGTGAGAGAAGGGTAAAGGTAACTCACCTGAGAGGAAAAGGTGGGGGACAGGAAAGGCAAGGACAGGCCCCCAAGAAGAGAGAGAGGCACTGGGTCCTTTGTCCATGGGCTTGTAAGGGTGGAGATTTTAGGGGAGGTCCTAGGAGAGAGTCTCAATAGAATATTCATCAGCTTTCCAAGTGTATCCTTTCGGAGTTGTGGTCTCCACTGATTGGTCAGCGCCAGAGCAGTGGGTCATTAGTCATGATGACATGGAGTCATTAGTCCTGAGGTCAGCCATGGAGTCCCTTGCCTGGTTTTGCTGCTTTTCTGGGCCTGAAGCTCAAATACAACTGAGGCCTAGATGTATTTGATGTAGGTCAGAATCTCACTGTCCTGGGCGCTTAATGCCTAAGAGCTAAAGGTCAGGGGAGTATCCCAACCACATTATCAGTGATATGAAAGGTCAAAGGTCTAAACTGCAGGACCAGTGATATGCTAGGGGAGGAAAGGTTACTCTGAGGATGAGCCCCTTGTTTTCCCAGTTTTGTCCATTGAGAGGCGCCCAGGGTTTTCCCCCCTGCTGACCTCCTTGCTCTGCTCAGACCTGTGTAACTGTCTACCATGGGTGTAATGACCATGGGCAATGATATAACCCATCATGCCTACGGAAGGAAGCCTCCGTAACCCTAACCAAAGGGGTTCAGAGAGGTTGGGAACACATAGAAGATCTGGGAGGCAGCATGCCTGGAAAGAGCAAGCTCCATGCCCCTTCCCACATACTATGCACCTCTTCCATTTGGCTGTTCCTGAATTGTATCCTTTATAATAAACTGGTAATAGAAGAGTGCGTTCCTGAATGCTGTGAGCCATTCTAGCAAGTTATCAAACCTGAGGAAGGGGTCATGGAACCCTGATATATAGCCTCCTGATCAGAAGGATGGGAGTCCAGGACTTGGGATTGCTGTCTGAAATAGGCACAGCCCTGTGGGACTGAGCCCTTAGCCCATGGGGTCTGAGCTAACTCCAGGCAGTCAGAATTGAACTGTATGATACCTAGTTGGTGTTGGGAAAGTTTGGGAATTGGTTGGTGTGGGGAACCCTCACCTCCCAAAACACGTGTCATGTCAGAAGTACTGTGTGAGTTGAGAAACTATGTTTTGTTTTGTCTTCCCTTTAGGGAAAATTTCTTAACACAACAGATACCCTCATAAACAAACCCCCCCCCAAAAAAAAGAGAGAGGAAAAAATAAAATGGATTATATCTGTCTTCATTGAAATTTAGAACTCTTTAACCAGATACCCTATAAATAAATTAAATGAAAAGCCACAATGAAATGCATATGCATAACAAAGAAAGAATTCCTTATTAAAACATTTAATGATTTTCCAAGATAAAAAGACATAGATCCCAGTAGAAAAATACAGAAATGTTATGAACAAACAATACAGGCAGAAGCCCAAACAGTTAATATTAACACATTAAACCTCTGTAGTAATAAGGGAAATACAAATAACAACTGCAGTGACATATTTCACACCCCATCAAGTTTTCAAAAACTTGGAAAGTCTAACCAAAGCAAGTATTGGCCAGAATGTAGAGAAAATGACTCTCACTTGGAAAAATATTTAGTGATATCTAGCAGAATTAAAGGTGGTATATCTTATGACCCAGTAGTTCAATCTCTAGAAATGTATACAACACAGAGAAACATATATATATATATAAAACAAAACACATCCAAATTGTTTATTGCAGAGCTGTTTCTGATGGCAGCTTTTAGATACTTCCTAAATGTCCATCAATATAGGCAGGTGGATAAATAAATGTTGGTACATTTGCATAAGGAAAAATAATACACTAGATAAAACTCACACTCCAAGTATCAACATGACTAAACCTCAAAATCATAATATTAAGGAGAAAATGATAAATCAATATACCATTCATAAAAATACATAAAATACTAATTGAGGTCATTTGTAAATATGGACAATAAAATTATAAAATATGGTGGGAATAATATACATCAACCTCTAGGTAGTGTTTAGTGCTGGGTGGCAGAGGAAGAGGGACGGGACTGTCACTGAAATTCAGAGTAGTGAATAGCTCTACACTTTATTTACCTGAAACATTTTTAAAGTAAATTTTGCAAAATGTTATACCGTTTTATTGTTGGAGAGTAAATTCATTGTATTCGTTATATTATGCTCTATAATTGTCTTCACTTTTGAGGTATTTCATTATAAAGATATTTAACCCCTAGAGTGCCGGGGAGCTTGATGGTGCTCCTCCTGTCTTTCACCAAAAGTGCCGGGAGCGCTATTCAAATTTTTTTTTCTACTAGTATTTTATAATACAATCAGCAAACAATATACGTCAAAGATGAAAACAAATGTAGTAAAGGTTTCCTTAAGTTTTTGAATATGTCACTTCATTTACTTGCGATTCATAAGTTTTTTCCTAAACTGCTGTAAAATCAGCAAAAACGCCTTGGCAATTTTAACATAGTCCCTAGGATACTGGTTGGCACTCAAAGGGTTAAAATGAAATTCTCTTAGAAAACACAGTGAGAGAAGCTATGTGCAATATTATATGGTGGAAAGAGAATGGACTTTGAGGTCAGAAGCATGAGCTGTGTGTCCCTGAGAAATTCTTTTAACCTCTCTAAACATCGAAGTCTTTTTTTGTAAAATGACAGATAATTTTGCCTGCTTGTATAGCTCTGAAGATTAAATTAGTTGACTTAAGAACAGGTACCTGATATCTAATAAGTGCACAATAAATATTAAATATCTTATGCCGGGAGCAGATTTATTACTTCAATGTAAACATATTGTAATTGGTTTTTCTAGCCATGAAAAGCCACAATAAAATGCATATGCATCACAATGCATATGAAAAGAAAGAATTAGTATATAAAACACTTAAAGATTTGGTAAAAAAAAATCACTTGTATGACTCTACCAGTCTGGAATAGGTTTGCCTGCACCAAGAGCTTTAGGGTGTTGACGCTACAGTACCTTCAGGGACCTGAATCTCTTCTGCCTTTCTGTCCAGCCATCTTTAGCATGTGGGTTTACCTCCCACATCCCTCACTCCCGGTCACAACATGACAACTTCGCCGCTCGCATTATATATTTTGTCCAGGTATGAAAATAAGAAAGAGCAAAGTTAGCTGCCTCTTTTAAAATAATTTTCCAAGCCCTGGCCGGTTTGGCTCAGTGGATAGAGCGTCGGCCTGTGGACTGAGGGGTCCCAGGTTCGATTCCGGTCAAGGGCATGTACCTTGGTTGCGGGCACATCCCCAGTGGGGGGTGTGCAGGAGGCAGCTGGTCGATGTTTCTCTCTCTCATCGATGTTTCTAACTCTCTATCCCTCTCCCTTCCTCTCTGTAAAGAAATAAATGGAATATATTTTTTAAAAATAAAATAAAATAATTTTCCAAGAAGCCCAACTTAAAGTTTATATTTACTTCTCATTGGCTAAAACTGTCACATGACATCTGTAACAGTAAAATAGGCCTGGGAAGGGGATCTTGTGGCTGAGCATGGCCCCTAGAACAGAAGCGGAGTCAGTATGAAAATGGGGACAATGAACAGAAGTTGGGAACAGCAAAGACTGTTACTGAGATTGTTGCTCTATGCATCCCATGAGGATCTCTAGTTGAACCTAGGTTTGCTTTTCTAGTGTGTGATGGTTTCAGAATTCCTACCTAGAAATGATTTTGGCACGTACATTTAGGGTGCAAATGTAGGGTAGGAAAGTGGCTGATGGGGCTGATGAATGAGGAGAATTCTGAAGTCCTCTAGAGTCCTCGGCTGAACCACAGCCTCTAGTACAGTGATGACGAACCTATGACACGTGTGTCAGAGGTGACACGTGAATTCATTCTCTTGATTGATTTGTCTTTGTTGAATGGCATTTAAATATATAAAATAAATATTTTACTATGGTTGCAAATATCAAAAAAATTTCTATATGTGACACGGCACCAGAGTTAAGTTAGGGTTTTTCAAAATGCTGACATGCCGAGCTCAAAAGGTTCGCCATCACTGCAGTCTAGCACTTATGCTATTCACATCTCCAGACACAAACACTTAAAACTCAGGTTTTCTTTGCCTGTGGAGTAAATCAGTCAAGTACAAAGATTACAACTCTTACTAATAATGGGGGTTTTTTTTCATGAAAGGGATTAACTGGATTTTGGCAGAATTGTGCTTTTCTCCTTTAAGCTTTTCTCTTCCCATGATCTTATAGGAAGAAACTATTAGAACTAATATTTTTTAAAGAGAAAACAATATTCCTCCCAAGAGGGATCTTGCCTGAAGCAACCTCTTTTATATGGTCCTCCCTAAGGCAGTAAGCCCAGTCTTTTATAGACATGGTGTGGCACAGGTGTGTGGAGCTACACTAATGAGCAGCATAAGCTCTTAGTTACATTCCCATTTACGGTGTCATCAGGGTCCAAGAAAGCAAGAGTATTTCAAATTTAGGTTAAAAAAAAAAATGAAGGGAAGACGCTGAGGCTCTTTTCAAAGTTAATTATTCTGGGAACCCTGATTAAAATAAAAACTTTGAACTGGTACAGTGCACCCATTTATAGCAAATCATTCACCAGTGAAAATTACCTGGAGAAAGAATATTTTAAAGTCCATGGGAAAGGGGTGGGGGGGAATAAAACAAGTTTTCCTATAATGTCAATCTGGGCCAAATTTAACCAACCTTCATTCTAGATCCAAAATTTGGGCCAAAATTTGGATCAATACAGTGATCTTTGTATAAGTTCTGTTAGCTGGCTTTTAAACAGGGTAAAAATGCAACCAGATTAATGACTTACCTGGGAGACTAAGCTGCACTGGACTCTGCAAACCAAGCCTTGGGCTCCTTAAAACTCGAATTGGCTCATCTACAAAAATCAACCTCAAATTTTATCTTCGTTTCATTTGGAAGGATCCTCCCATTATTATCAAAGGTAGTTACCAGTGGCTTTCCTTTGGGGAGTGGTTTGAATCTTCAGTCTCTCCCTATAACTACCACAGTATCTAGATCAGGGGTCCTCAAACTTTTTAAACAGGGGGCCAGTTCACTGTCCCTCAGACCGTTGGAGGGCCGGACTATAGTTTAAAAAAAAACTATGAACAAATTCCTATGCACACTGCAC
This sequence comes from Myotis brandtii, assembly GCF_000412655.1. Lineage (NCBI taxonomy): Eukaryota > Metazoa > Chordata > Mammalia > Chiroptera > Vespertilionidae > Myotis > Myotis brandtii. The sequence goes on along the minus strand of NW_005370908.1, from coordinate 918,867 downwards.
ATATCTTATTTTGAAGTAAAAAAACAAAACGGGAACAAATACAATATTTGTATTTGCATGTGGCCCACAGGCCGTAGTTTGAGGACCCCTGATCTAGATTAATATGAACTATCTTGAATAAGGACAAGTGTTTGAGCTCCTTATTGTACTCACATGGGATAAGGAAGACATGCAGTTCACAATCACATCCTTTTCTCTTGCACAAAGTTTGAAATTGTCACAGTTCTAATATGTGCGAAAAGTACAAATATGCTGCTACTTTGATTTTTAGTCCCATGCCATCTGGCAGTGAGGATGAAGTGAGTAAAAGTAGAGTGACAAGCAAAAGTATCAGCCTTTCATGTCTAATGTTGTAGTGGTTGAGGTGTGAAAGAAGTGAAAGAAAATGGAAGTTCAGGACAATTAGTTCTTTATTATAGACTAGAGGCCCGGTGTACAAAAATTCATGCACTCGGGGTGGGGGGGTCCCTCAGCCCAGCCTGCGCCCTCTCACAGTCCGGGAACCCTCAGGGGATGTCCTACTGATGGCTTAGGCCCGCTCCCCGCAGTCTGGCCTCCCTCTGTGGGAGCCGACCAGGCAGCCCATCGCTCCTCCTCCTGCTGGTTGCTGCCGCCTCCCCACCCCCCATCACCGTCCCCTCCCTCTGCCCGCTGGCATGCACCTTGGCTGGCCTGGTGCCACCTGCTTGCCGGCCCCACCCCCCGCCAACTGATCATTCCACCAGTCAGTCAATTTGCATACTATGCTCTTATTATATAGGATATATATATATCATACTAAACTGTTTAGTCCCTTCCAATGGACAGTGATGACTCAGCAATTGCAAAGCCAATCACTAGTGAATGGGATGAGGTTAGACACTGGACCCCAAAGCCTAGTATTTAGAGCAAAAGCACAGTAGGAGACAAGCCAGTTACATACCAGTCAACTGGCAGAAGACACCAAACCCAAGTAGGTCAGGTCCAAGAACCAGGATCCTAGAGCATGGTTAATGTTAGAGCTGACTAGAGTCAATGAAGAGGAAAGGAAGCTAAGAAACCCACCTTCATTTGTAGGCAGAGTTCTTTGTGGTAGCTTCTTATGAAGGTAATATGTGTCTCCACCCACCCCCCTTGTCCCCATACCCAAACATCATGCTGCCTCGGTATTTAAGGGGTAGCATTTGATACTATTTCATCAGGTTGTCTACTCCCCCACACACCTTTCTAGTTTTGACACATTTCACACAGTTGTCATACCCACTGTCCTCAGACAAGTCTGTGGGCTTCAGGCAAACCAAGGTGTACTAATACAAATGTCTATAACTGATAAATAATGAGACATCTGAAAGACTTGTGGCAGCTAAGACCAGAAAAGAACTCGGTCTCTTCTCCTTCTCTCCTTGGAAATTGATGCTCTGTCATCTTTTCATCTAAACACTTGCTCTTCCAAATTTTTGATTCTTGCCAAAGCAAAGAAAATTCTTCTAGGTGCCAAATCTGTCCTTTTTGACTCAACTTTCCTCTTTATCTTCTATGTGAAACCTCATCATATCTGCCGATTTCTGTTTCTGAATGGACTTTGACTTCATGTTTTCCTTTTCTCACTCATTATCATCACCTAGACCCTGAACTCATAAAACATGCATTATTTTAATTGATGTGTTGGTTCCAGCCTTTCCTCTCCTGGGTCTGTTTCCCACACATCAGTCCCTAGTTCTGGGATCCCTGAGAGGTCTTGTAACTGGATAATCAATGGGTCCATGCTGCCTGTCACTACTTGAGCCAATTAAGCAGAGACAGGGTTGAATCATATATGAGCATTTATTCCAATACTGCTGGTAGTATAGGAGAGCAGCAGGTCATTCACAAAAATCTGCTCTGCACCCCACCATAAGCCAGCTGCTTATATTGGGTAGAAGAACAAAGATTACATGTGGAAGCAGGCAAAAGGGTATGCCAAATGGGCAGTTATTAGGTAATGCAGGCTAGATATTTGCAAAGGCCTGTGGATATGAAAAGGTCTGGGGTCTTCCAAGGGCTGGTGATATGCAAAGGGTTGGGGGTCTTCAAAGGGCTGGCGGCTCTGGTTTCTGCAACAAGATTGTTAATCTTTCCATAATAGGCAGCTCCCTGGTGGGGAGGATGGGCTGCATTTCCAGGTGAGCTCCCAGTTCCCACATGCAACTCCCAGCCAGGTTAGAATGTGCCCTCTTGAATCAAAACAAAACAATCATGTTTAACAGAGCATGATTAATATTTCTTACAATTATAACAGGTCCCCAATATTCTATTTCTGCCCCTATCATTCTCACCACCTATAACACTAAGTTCAAACCCTTCCCCTAACCTCAGTATCTGGCAATCTTCTCTATCCAACCATATTTCCCACCTAACCCTTTGTACCACTCATTTCCTTATTTCCAGTCTTGCCATGCTTTTTCCCCATTTCTAATCAATTTTCTTTGCTTAAAAGTTTCCTCTTTCCTCTCCAGCTATCCAAATGCTACTTATCCTTCCAAGTTCATGTCAAATTATCACCATAAAGTCTTCTCTGAAAAATTTGGTCCCTTTAAATTCCATAGCCCTATTTGTCAATATCACTCATTTAGGTATCTAGAATATCACATTATGGTTTGTGTTATATAATGCTTGTTTTATAAGTTCAAGTTTGCTTCCCTCAACTGTTTTTGATCGCAATGAGTTGGGATACATTTCTCCTATATTAAACTTTCTCCCCTGAAGGGACATGAAATGGCACAATAGGCATACCATGAATATTTAATATATATTTATAATATTTTGTCTGAAAACATGGATAAAATAAAAAATTACATTAAGAATGACTCTTGAAGAGTCAATTTGGGATTTGGAGTGGTTTAACCACTTGATACACAAGAATTCATTTAAAGACACTAGAAGTGAAATATTCCACTGCCTCTGACCTTTGGGCCTGCAGCAATATTGGCAAATTATACTCTGGTTTTCAGCCCTTCTACCATAGTTTCTGGGCTGCTTAATTGGCCTGCATTCCAACCTCATCATTGGCATGTAAGACATCACCTACACATTTAATGAAATAGTTAACTCTGACCACTTGCTTTACCAAGTAGAACAGAGATTTCCAAAGAATGGGAACCCCACAGCTCTGCCATGTCCTTTGTGACCTGGGGAAGGTTCTGCTGTGATGTCCTCACATCTCTGTGTTGAGTTCATGTTCTCCTCCCCTAAAGATGACACGGAAAGCAAGACAGCAGTAAAATGAGAACCCACTAGAAATGGAAGAACAAAGTAAATTTGATCTTGAACTGAGAAACAGTTCTCTTTCTAAAGACCTTATGTACATGGTACCTTCAGATTAAACAGAGTAATTTGATTTTTATTAAGCACCAAGGAAGCAGAGCGCCTGGGTGAAGTGGTCACTAGCACTGATCTGTCCAGCAGTTAGATCATTTAATTAGTAAACACTACAACAAAAGCAGAAAATATAACGACAATACGGAAAATTTATTAAGTAACAATGGAGTGAAAATTCTCTTCAGTTAGATATTCCATATTCCATCTTAAGAGACTGTAGCAAAATTGTTTAAAGCATGGAGACCATGTAAATTTTGTAAAATCCTAAAGGAAAGGAAAATTGTTTTTTTTTCAAACAACACCAGAACTGGGATCATGGGAAAATGAATTGAACATGCATTGTCTACATGAACAAATAGAATCTGGGAGGAATCAAACAATTAATTTTGAATAAGAGCATCTCATTTTTAACATTCTTTCTTCGAATACATGCTTTAGAATTTCAGGAATCAAACCACAATGGGTTGAAAAGTACCAAGTTAGCTCACCAAATCTATGTGTGAACAAGATTAGCATTCAATAATGTGCTGACTAATCTCACCCTTAAACATATTATTTTCAGATTTGACTTAAATAGCTAAGTTACCCCTTTATCTCTTTCTTTGTCCAAGCCAATCTCTTCCCTCCCTTTCTTATACAGTACCATCTTTTCTTCTTGCTCAATATTATCAAACCAAGCCACAAATCTAATTAAGCTGTCTTGATGCCAAAATCTCTGCTCCTGGAGAAATGCATCATGCAGCTCATCTAGGTAAATGAATTAAAAGAGCATCCAGGCAGGTATCTGGTGAATGTCTCAGTTCATCCTTGCATAATAAACTATCTTCTCCTGCTCATTCATTTGTCAGTCACAGTAACTAAGGATTATTATTTGCTGAATGTACGTGACACCAGCAATTTGCAAAGTCTGTTGGCAAGAAAATCAGGTTAGAATGACAGAGTGAGAAATTAAGCAGAAGCCTGATGTAATTAGCTACAACAATCAGTGCTCTAATTTCTGATTTATTGTTTCCTGTTTTCCTGCTGCACTCCACTCTGTGTATACTGTATGTGCTTCGTATAGGCCAAACAATTGCCTTATCAGTCCTGGCAAAGCGAGAGGTCACAGTTAACAATATTTATTTAAACATGCAGGATGCTTCCCGCTGCAATTAGGAAATAACTATTACTAATAGGTCCTTGGCACTACTTCCTCACTTATACAATTTTTGGGGGGAAAAACAGAAACAAGAAAGGCTTGGATTCATTTCTTACAAATGCATAAGAGTTGATTTAGCTCTCCCTCTAGGAGAATTTTTCTTCTCTCAAAAGGTTTGTGATTCTAAATGAGCCAAACAAATCATTATTGTTACAGCTAAATATCCATAAAAATATGAAAAAAAATATTCTTCCTGATAAATAGTGGAGTTTATTTTCAAAGCCAAATGGAAAGATACCCCAGCACACACCTTGGAAACTCTAGTCTGTAGAGAATGTCCTTGCTTTCCATCATTCAATCACAAACATAACGAAGTTAGACAGGGGTGGGGGGGAGGGTTCATATGTGAAGAAAGCATTTTTAAAAATTGCATGTAGGATATATTTCGAAGAGGTTAATTATGAGCATTTTGAAATTCTAAATAGTTTTTTAAGCTCTGAAATAACAAACTCTTCATAAGATAAAAATACCACTATACTTAACCTAAAATAATGTTAATATTTCTGAAAATCTGAATATAACTCAATTTGCATCACTAGCCATAAAAAGGAATATTTTATAGATCCTTTTGAAAAATAAAGAAAATGGATATGATGAAATAAATATTTTTATTTTTATTCTTTTAATTTCAAAATATTAGATATGAAACTCTCCCAGAACACATGTCTAACATAAGATAAAGCAGAACATACTAACAAGGTCCTTGGGGAACCCTCAGAAGCTAGTCAGACTGCAGAGTCATATGGGAATTAGAAGACACATTAGATCTAGTGTCAGGAGACCTGGATTTTTTTCCAGGACATTTCTCTCATTAACCAGTGGTCTTGAGCAATTCATTTGACCTCACTAGGTCTCATTTTTCTTATAAATAAAATGGGAAGTGTGGACTTGATCTTGAAATTGTTTTTATAGTAAAAATAAATATCTATCAAGCACTTTGTTCTCTGTCAGGAGCTATGCTAAATATTTTAAATGATCCAGTTTTTGCTATTAATAAAATTAAATTAAAAACAAAATTTAAATTTAAAACATTATAATGAAAAGAGGGACATTATATACAATTCACTGTTGACAGTTCTTTTCTTTCAAGTTGACATATACTTCACGTCTTTTAATTCTCCCAATAGTCTATGAAATAAGAACTTACTGTCTCTATTTTACAGATGAGGAACCTGAAGCTTTGAAATTCTGTAACTTGCTTGAGGTTATTCAGTTGGAAAGAGACCCAGAGATCATTCTAAACCAGGCTAATCTGTGCCCATAACACAAGTACTTAACCTTTTTGTTCTACAGCCTTATATCTTAAGATCTTAACATATTAAGATTCTAATAAAAAATACATATAGATTCATGAAGATGAACACAAAGGAATATCTTAAACCAAAATGTAGAAATCCACAAAGTTCTATTGAAATAAGATGGAAGACTTAGTGTGTGAGCACCCAATTGTATTTGTGTCTAATAATAGTTTCATGAAAATGACAATAGCAATTCTAAACAAATATCATTAAATCAATCACTAAATAGTTTTCTGAGTAGTTTTTATGTTTTCAATTCAGAATTGTATTCTTTTTTTAAATTTTTATTTTATTTTATATTTTTTGTTTAAAGTATTACAAATAGTAGTACATATTCAGGCTTGTATTCTGTAGGAGGGTAGAATGTACCCTCTTTTCCCAAAAGATCCATAATCCAGTTGCGGTTATACTCCATGTTGTACATTCATTTATGGTAAAATCTGAGGTACACACAACAAATGCTGAAGGAAGTCAGCTGATAAATTTCAAATATCAGAGCTAGAGCAGTCAGGAAGCATGGATGAGATAAATAAATATACTCTGAATTAATGGAAGAGGGAAAGGAGAGCTTTTCTTGACCAACACCTTCAAGAAAATGGCTAGAAGGTGTTAGTCAAGAAAGCAAAAAGGGATAGTAGTGTTAAATAAAGTCTAGTATAATTGTGTTCAGGAACAGAAGTGTTTGTGTGTGTGTGTGTGTGTGTGTGTGTGTGTGTGTGTGTGTAAAAAGAGAAGAGACCTCATATTCAAAGGAGTTTTTTTAGGCATCATTACAAGGTCCATTTGTAATGGTTAAATCCTGAAATGAACAAAGTGCCAGCAGGAAAAGAGAGGAAAGACACATGTGAAAAACTATTTTCAAAGTAAATTTTCATTTATTCACTCAATCATTTATTCATGTGATTAACCTTGATTATAACCTTATATCCAGGAACTATACTAATATGATAAATGAAAAAAATGAACATCACTAAGACTCCTTGAACATTAAACAGACAATCAAATAATACTATGAATAAGTATGTGCCCACAAAGTTATAACCTAGATGAAATGGACCATTTCCTTGAAAGACACAAAAGGCCAAAACTCAAACAAGAAAAAAAAATAGAAAATCTGAATAGGCTCTGATAATACCTGGTTCCCATGGCAATTGCCACACATAAGTCTCTGCTCCAGTAATCTGTGACTCCCTGTATTTTTCTGCCTGTTTTTCTAATCTTGAAGCCCTGGTTTTCCTTGAACCCTCATCTATCCTTTGGATCCTAGAAGAGTTAATTTTTCAGTCTGTTGAGTTATTTACTCATTAGAATGGAGTTACAACCTCCAACTTCTTTACCTACAGAACCAGAAATAGGAAGTCCCTATTTTTGTGTGGGTGATTGGGTAAACATTGCTGTCATTTGTAGAAATAGTATTTATTAGTAGTAAAGTATTGTTGAAATTATTTCAGCACAGTTGTGACTTAAACCTATACACGGTCCATACAAGCTGACTGTGAAAGGCATGCATCCATTAATTCTTTCATTTATCCTACAAACATTTCCTGAGTGCAAAATAAGCACTGTGCTAGGTGTTAAGAAGTGATGAACAAATAAGACACTGGAGTTCAAGATGTCTATCAGGAGGTAAAAGGCTCTCCATGAATGATGGTTAGCTGAGGTTGAGCCACTCGGGTATCATCTTCAAGAATAGCAAGATGGGAAAAGTAGACAATATCCAAGTATAGTGTTGAAGGAAGGCATCTAGCACAGTGTACTTCTGGGTCACAGACTTAAACTTCTCATAGAAAACGACCGTGTTTATAAATATGATGGCTTATGAGAATCTGAATTGAGAAATTCTCTGATTTTTTTAAAACTCACTACTGCCTTGACCTGATGTAAAGGGCTGGAACTGGGGGCAGTAAAGTTTGTTGGATTGTTATTTTTCTTTGACATCGGTGACCCACCCGTCTGAGATTCCCCTCAGCAACATGTCTCAGGTGCACCATAGGCAAGAACAAAGTGACACTGGAATGCCATCAGAATGTTGATGCCAAGGTCTCTTTTATGTGCCCCCTAACCTACAGGATGGTGTGTACCTGGTTGAGAGGTTTGCCCAATGTGTGCTATCCACAGCAAATACAATCCAGGCCACTGGAGATGCATCTTCCAGGAGCTGCACTGTGTGACTTCCCTTGGTTTTTAAAATGTTTGGATCTATCCTACCTTTCCGCACCTGCAAGGAACTCTGTATACCTTCAGCAGCATTGTGAGGGAGGAGTGTGGGAAAATGATTTCGGCAATGCGAAAAAGCTCAACATCAAAAACGGTATTGAAGGAGAGGATGAATCAAACTACAATAAATAGATCTCTAACTCTGATAAAGATTAGCATGATGCCTACTTTGAGCTGAGAAAGAATACCAGTAAGAGAATGCACCAACAACAATGATGACCAATTAGTCATTCAACTCAGGTGTAGAAAAGGAAGAAATGGCAGAGAAGTTGGATAGCAATGTTCTGCCAGATCCTCCAGTAATGAGGATCACAGTGATTGGGATGAGAAGAAGAAACAGCTCAAAAAGGCCAGATGGCCACGAATCACAAGGGTCACAAGTCTGTGTATACTGTGGCTCAATGCCAGCTGAAAGATCAGGTCAGACCACCTTGGCATCAGCATCACAGATCTTTACGAGAGGCAGACAAGATCTGAAAGGAAATGTCCAAATAGAATGAAGAGAAGGGGGGTAAGACTAAGCACACCTGGAAGGAAAATGAGAAAGCCATAATATAATATAAAGGGGGCCAGGGTAAGTGTTCTAAGAGGGACAAGCCAAAGAAAAAGAAAATAAATGTAAAAATGAAAAAGATATCAATGCCCTCCAGGGGCTCATTAGCAGAATCATTCTCAGGGCAGCTAAGTGAGAGCTTCAAGAGACAGTTTGTGTCCTATGATGACAGGAAAGAATACGACCAAGAGAGAAGGCATAGTGAGGAATTGGAAGAATAGGAACTAGCCAGTACTCCCCCAGCTCAGAGGACTGGGTGTCAGAATCCAATGAATAGAAAAGAGGAAATCTTTCTCTCCTTACACTTGCCCTATCACACCTTCTCTCTCCCCATTCATATTTTGGTACCAGTTTCTCCTCATGTTAAAATGTAGTTTTTTGATTCGGTGCCATCTAATCAAGCTCTCCTGGTGGTATGCACTTACCGGTGGTGGCAGGAGAGCTATCTTACTCAGATACTTCCCATGGATGACTCTTTTTAACTTGGGAAGAGATTGGGTGGGAGACAAGGCAAGGCAGAACCCTCCTTGAATTTCCCAATCTTAAGGATATAGCCTCTGCTTGTCCTGTTCAAGTTGCTGCAGCATGAGTTTTATAAGGCCAGGCCTATAGCTTCTAACTGGGGCTTATGTCCACTCATATTTTGTAGTTCTGGTCTGTAAAAATCAACATTTAATAAAGGGAAGTGACTTTTCATAGGGAGGAGAAGGAAGGAGTGATCAATTCTGCCAAATGCTACTGACAGAGAAAGATGAAGGAAGATAATGGCAAAATAAAGGTTAATAATGAGAAGTCCTAGGAGCTTTGACAAATGGAGGTCCTTGACAAAAGCAGATTCATCAGCTTTGAGGTGACACATGTATGGACTTAAAATCAGGCTCCACCACTTAATAGCTTATGACTTTGGGCAAGAAACTTTAATTTCTGAGCCTCAAATTTTTCATCTTGGCAATTAAGTTATAGTGCCTACAGTCAGACTGGTTGGATAATTAACAAAATAACATATGGGAAAGATCTTGGCATAACTTAATAAATAAATGGGCTTTCTTTCTGTTTCCCAAGTCACAAAAAATGGAAAATATTGCTAATTAACCAGTTTTATTAAAGCCAAATAAAGCTTTTACAGTATATCAAAATTTTTAAAATAGATGTCTAAATTTTTGAAACTACTCTTCCACCCACAAATTTTTTTAAGACAGCAAAGTTTAAACTTTGTAATGGGAATAGTCATAAATTACTCAATAGCACATAATAGCTAATGATCTTAATAAATGCTTTACATTCCTATCACAAAGGAAATAACTAAATCATGTTTCTTACACTAAGAACTAATATTTTTTCTGAAATAAAAGCACAATGAAAGAGGAGATCATGACAATGGGAGTATTAATAAAGTTAAAGGCATATTAACAAATTAAAATGGTAATGATGTTCCAGTAGAAATAAATATATTATTCTTTTTAGACTAAGGGAACAAAATCATACAAAATCTCAGGCAAAAGAAATGTCATCCTTGTAAAGGAATCTATCATTTGCAATTAATTAAATGTTTTAGCTGAGTTGAGACTTAACCACTGCACAGATTTTAAAGCAACATGAATTTCTACCAAGATATTGAAATAGCTAAAAGATTTTGTCACCTGGGTATTTCTGTGGTGCTCTCTTAATTGTATCTTTAGGTGAATGGAATTCCCTAATTTTAATTTACTCAGATCTGTCAATATTTCCCTGGTTAGTGCATTTTGTATCCTATTACAACCTTCTTTTCCTTTTTTTTTTTACCTAAGCATTTATTAATTTATTTAACAACGTTACCTCAGTAATTCTCTGAGTCAAAAACAGGATACAAAAATGAACTGGATAAATCAGTTTCTAAAGAACTTTTTGTACAATATGGGAGGGTGAGAAGGTGTAGAAAAGACACTTAGCATAGACAAGTAAATAAACATTAAATATAGTGTGATAAATGTTTTAATACAGACATATAAAATACTAGGGGAGCAAAAAAGAAAGGTTAATTCACACTGCTAGGGGGCAGGGCTCATTTTAGAATTTAAAAAATATATTTACAAGGCACCTAAAGGCTGTGGAAATAGTGTATTCAGACTTATTACTGGTTAGACCTAAATTTATATCTGGCTTTACTAGCTATGTAAATTCAAGTAATTATTAACTAATCTGACTTTCACTTTCCCCAACAATGAAATAAGCATAATCATGCCTGCCTAATTGAAAATATTTTGTTAAGGAGTTTTGTACCTATGTTCATAAGAAATTGGCTTTGTAGTTTTCTAGGGTGTGTGTGTGTGTGTGTGTGTGTGTGTGTGTGTGTGTGATGTCTTGTCAGGATTTTGGTATCAAAATTAGGCTGGCTTCATAAAACAAGTTGGACAATATTCTTTCAATATTTTCCTGTTTGAAGAATGTGCTAATATTGGTGTTATGTCTTTATTAACTGTTTGGTAAAACTCACCAGTAAAGACATCTATTTTTGAAAATATTTTTGTAAAGAAGTTTTTAGTTATTGACTCAATTTCCATATTAAACTATTCAGATTTTTAAAAATTTGTTTCAGCTTTGGTAAGTATGTTATTCTAGAAAGTATCCCATTTCATTCAAATTTTAAAATTTATTGCAACAGAAATGTTTGTAATGTTCTCTTACGATGATTATGTCCATAGAATCTACAATAATCATCCCTTTTCCATTCCAACCTTAGTAATTCTCTTTTTTCTTTTATCACTCCAGATATTTATCAATTTTATTATTCTTTTCAAACAGAAATTATTTCACAGATTACTGTTCTTTTTATTATTTCCTACTTTCAACATTCTTTGTGTTTAATTTGTAATTCTTTTCACAATTTCTTAAGATAGATACTTGAGAGGATGTTATTAGACTTTTTCCTTACTATATAAATTTAGAGCTATAAATTTCTATTTCATCTTCCCACAAAGGATTTATATATTATATCCTTATTACTATGGAGCTTAAAATATTTTCCTAATATCTATTAGTTTACTTTTTCACTCATGTATTTTTTCAGAATTATATTGGGGACTGTATTGAAGATTTTCTAGTTAATCTGTATGTATTTTTGTGGTCAATTTTGGTAAATGTTATAAATACACTTGAAAAAATATATATCCTGCAGTTATTATATGCAGTATTCTACATGTTTAACTAGATCAAGTAAGTTAATTGTGTTTATATCTCTATTGATTTTTTTCTCCCCATTTCATCAGTTACTGAGAGATGTATATTAAATTTTCTGAATATGATTGTGAATATTCTATTTGTCCTTTAGTCATGTCAAATTTTGCTTTATGAAGTTCCAAGCTATGTATTAAGTGCATACAAATTTAAAATTCTTAAGTTATCATGCTGGATTAAACATTTTATCATTACAAAATGTCCTTCTTTATCTCTAGTAATGTTTCTTGCCTAAAATTAACTTTCATATTAGTTTGATATACCAGATTTCTTTTGATTAGTTTGCATTTTCTGTGATTTTCCATCCTTTTACTTTCAACACTTTTTAATACTTATATTAAAGCTACATCCATTGTAAACAGCACATAGTTGGGGGGTTTTTAAGGAGTTTGATAAACTTTATCTTTAATTAGTATTTATTATATTTATATTTCATATAATTCCTGATATGTTGAGGGTTTTGTTGTTTGTTTGCTGGTGTAATTGTGGAGTTTTTTTAATCCTTACCTGAGAATATATTTTCCATTGTTTTTTTGTTTGTTTGTTTGTTTGTTTGTTTTGGAGAGTGGAGGAAAGGGAGGAGTGGGGAGACAAAAAAGGAGGGGGTTGGGAAAGAGCGCCTGAGGGAGCAGTGGGTTGGTTGCCTCACACACACACCCTAACCAGGGCCTGTAATCAGCTTGCAACTGAGGTACCTGACCTGACATCAAACCCTTTATCCTTCTGTTCATGGGCCAACACTCTAACTACTGAGCAAAACTGGCCAGGGCTATATTGAGGTTTAAATCATGTCTTACTATTTGCTTTTTTCTCCATCCCACCTCATATTTCATTTTATATCTTACTTTTTATATGATTAATCAAAAATTTTATATCATCTTATATCTCACTCTGTTTCTTCTCGGTGGTACATTACTAACTTAAGTGATTAATCCAGAGATTACTGCATGCCTTCTTGGCTTATCAAAATCTCATATGAATTAGTAACTTCATCACTTTCCAGATATTGCAAGGACCTAATAATAATCCATTTTCCTTCTGTAATTATTATGATATATCATATATACCTCAAATTCACATGACAATTTATACAATCTATTTTAAGTTGATATGCTCAGATATTTACCCTTGTGGGTTTTTTTTTTCTTTAATGCATCTACATGCTTCTATCTGGATCACTATATCTGAAGAAATCCTCTCAAATCTTTACAACTTTGGTAGTTTTCCAACACCTCCAAACCACTGTTTTCATTATTTTAGCTATTCCTGGTAAGAGTATTGGTCTGAAATAAGCAAGTCTGCTATTCTGGAAGCAAAAGTTCCACTGGATTATCTCCCTCTTAGACATCTTTCCTAATTCAAATACCTGCTTGACATCTAGATGTCTAATAGCTCAAACGATATTGAAACCCTGGCCTGTCCTTAACAACACCTCTCCCTCAGCAAAACCTCACTTCATTACAGCATTCTCATGTTATTTGATAGCACTGTCAACCTTTTAGTTGGTCAACCTCAAATCCTTGGAGTCATCACCTTTCATTTTCCCCCCCCCCCCCCCCTTAGACGTCATATTCAATCTGTCAGAAATTCTGTTGACTCTATCTTTAAGATTTATCCAGAAATCAACCAATACCCTCCATGTGTACTGTTACAACTCTAATCTGAACCACTTTTATATCTCGCCTGGATTACTACAATAATTCCCTAATAGGTCTCTCTGAGCCTACCCTACCCCCTGCAATCTATCCTCAACAGTGGAGCTAGAATGATCCTTTTAATCGTTAAATCCTGTCACTCCTCAGCTGATACCTCCCAATTGCTGCACATTTACATAAACAAAGACCTTACTATAACTTGCAAGGTCTTACTTGACTGTCTCCTCCCTGCCTCTCTGACCTCATCTACAATTTGCACTGGACTCTCCTTCACCACAGAGGCCTCTTTGCTGTTCCCCAAACAAATAGGGCTCTGTCACATCTCAAAGTGCATGCTCTGGCCATTTCTTCCTTACAGAGAGCTCTTCCTCATCTGTTCTATTGGCTAACTTTCACCCTCACAAGGAATTGCTCAAATCCCACCTTTTTAATGAAGCAAGCTTTACCATTACCAATTGATTTAAAACTGCAACTTGCTTGGCTTCTGAATAGCCCTTTCAATCTCTTTTACTGTGCTGTAACTTTTCTTTTTTTCCATCGATTTTTCATCTTCTAACATTATATGATTCACTTATTTTATGTTTTATCTTTATTTGTCTTCACCAGCTAGAATACATGTTCCCAGGAGAAAAAAAAAGGAGTCTTCGGTGTATTTTTAGTGGTATATTACAAAGATCTCGAACAATGTCAGGCATATAACAGACTCTCCATACATATTTGTTGGATGAATCTGTGAGTAAATGAATGTATAACTTTCTCTTTCTACACATTCTTGCTTAGAAGTTGAATGAGATATTTTCCTCTCTTGAACCATAAGGATATATACCATATCCCAGTGAATTGGTATCCTATGTCAATTGTAACAAAATACCACAAACTTGGTAACTTAAAACAACAAAAATTTATTTTCTCCCAGTTCTGTTGTCCAGAAGTCCAAAATCAATATCATGGGGCCCAAATCAAGGGGTCTAGAGCCATGCTCCTTCCAGAGACTCTAGAAGAGAATCCATTCCTTGAACTCAAAATCTAGAATGAAATTCCTAAGCTTGTGGCCACATTACTCCCTCTCTGATCCTTTCGCATCACCTTCTCCTCTATACGTGTTTCAGAACTCCCACTGCCTCCATCTATTAGGATACATGTGACAGCATTTATGACCCACTTGAAAAATCCAACATACTATGCCCATCTCTAAATCTTTAACTCAATCACATCTGCAGAAACTTTTATTCCCAAGTAAGGTAACACTTCAGGTTCCAGCTATTAGGACATGATATTTTGGAGGACGATTATCAGCCTACCACACCAAGGAATGATGGTGTAGTGAGTGTAATTTCCTTAGAACTTTATGAAGCAGAGCTGTCATGCCAGCCCTAGAATCCTTATTTTGGGATATAGAAATAAACCTATTTTAAAGCACTGTACTTTTGGGCCTTGTTAAGTTCAACCACATTGAATTCTAACCAATAAAAACTGTTGCATTATCATTAATATATTTTTGTTGTTGTTAATCCTCACCTAAGGGTATTTTTATACTGATTTTTAGAGAGAGTGGATGGGAGGGGAGAGGGGGAGAGAAAAATATCAATGTGTGAGAGACACATCGATTGGATGCTTCCTGCATGCTCCCCAATCAGGGCCCGGATCAAACCTGCAACCCAGGTATGTGCCTTTCACCAGGAATCGAACTGGTGACCCTTCGGAGTGTGAGGCGGCACTCTAACCACTGAGTATAACAGCCAGGGCCATCACTAATATTTTAAACTGAAATATTACATTTACCTAAAGTGAAGTTTCACTGACTAACCCAAAGGTCATGTTTCTTTAATTTAGAGTGGAATTTTATTGACTCATTGGGTAACATTGTCTATTTCACATTTATCAGAAACTCTGATATTAAAAAAAAGTGCTCAAACTTGGTAATGAAGTTTGGTAGACATTTTTTAAAACCTGAAATGCCTAGAAAATATAAAAGCAATGTAAAGAAATCTTATTACGGAACTATTTAGAATCACTGTTCTTTATAAAAGCACATTTAATACCTGAGCAGTTATCTTCTTTACCTATTACATTTTCTCAAGAAGCCTAATAAGGACAAAATTACAAGTCTAGACTGAGTCCCAAAGACATGAATGTTCACAAGAACGTTATGTTCTAAACAAATGCCATATTTGACAAATGCTGGTGAATAATGACTAAAAGTGCCTAGCTTTTTAAATAGAAAACTGCCTCTTTAGTTCAGTTATTTAGCCTAATTGTAAAAGCTGATATTTATTTTGACATTTATTAAATAATATATTAACAAAATAGTGGGCAATTCTAATTCTGCAAAAATAATCCCCAACAAACTTTCAAGATATCCTCCAGGGAAAAGTATTATTAGGGATTATAAACTAAAAAAGCTTTCGATTAGAGCTGTGAAAGACAGCTCAGCAGGCTGTGAAATTCTAGTGGACATCTATGTTTGGTCATTGTCCATATGTCCCATTATTAAGTAACACTGTTGGGTCAAACCTCTCAGGCCCAAATAAGCTATTACCTAATAGAGTTATGTACTAAATGTTATCATGTTATAATTAAGCTACATTGGCTCCCAAATGATGCCCAAATGATCATATAGACCATACATTTTATCAAAATACCAAAAATTATGTTCTGGCTTTTTTCTATAAATGATCAATAGTTGACTTATTTAATAATTACTGTACCATCATCTAGTCAGCTGCTCAAGGCAATATCCTTTTTTTTTTCACATCCAAGTGGGGAAGTAAGTCCTACCTGTTTAATATCTCATCTCTGTGTGTCCCTATTAAAACCACTTAGATCAACTCCAGAACTATCATTTACCCCAGGTTCCATTAAGCTCCTAAATGATCTCCATGCATCTGTTGATGCCTCTCTAATACATCCCCCTCCTTGCAGAGAGAAGAGTGAATACATCACTCTTTCGCTGCAAACCATTTGGTGATCCACCAGATTCTTCAAGGCCATTTATAATCCGGCAATACAATGGAGCCATTGAGAACTTGGGCCGTGGAGCCAGACCATGTGGGCTCAAACCCTGGCTCTCCCACCTCCTAGCTCTGTGATTCTAAGAAGTTACTTCATGTCTCTGGTTCTTGATTTCCCTTTCTGTAAAAGAATGAATGTAATAGTACTGTCATATCACTATGACTGTAGGGATTAAAAGAAACTGTGTTTATATCTCATCTCTGTGTGTCCCTATTAAAACCACTTAGATCAACTCCAGAACTATCATTTACCCCAGGTTCCATTAAGCTCCTAAATGATCTCCATGCATCTGTTGATGCCTCTCTAATACATCTCCCTCCTTGCAGAGGGAAGAGTGAATACATCGCTCTTTTGCTGCAAACCATTTGGTGATCCACCATATTCTTCAAGACCATTTATAATCCGGCAGTACAATGGAGCCATTGAGAACTTGGGCCATGGAGCCAGACCATGTGGGCTCAAACCCTGGCTCTACCACCTCCTAACTCTGTGATTCTAAGAAGTTACTTCATGTCTCTGGTTCTTGATTTCCCTTTCTGTAAAAGAATGAATGTAATAGTACTGTCATATTACTATGATTGTAGGGATTAAAAGAAACCATGCTTATAAAGCCCTTATTCCAGTGGCTGGTATGCCGTGAACATTCCAGAAAAATGAGTTGCTATTATGTCTCAAGTCCTGTGTTCTCTACGGTTTTAAGAAACTGCTGGCGGTTCTCTGTAGGTACATTTATGGAAAGAAATCTAAGTGAAAGTCACCACTTTGCTCCTTTATGTTTACCAAGACCCACACATTGTTGCCAAAAGAGGCACGTGCTGACTTTTGCAGAGGTGGCTTAAGAGGGCAGGGCAACTGCAGGACATTACCGCTCATTTGCCGGCAGTGAGTGTGTGGTACAAACCAGAATTTCAGTCTGACCCTTGATTTCATAATTTAATACCAATATTACTTACATTATTAGTTTTACTGGTAAATCAGGAGCACGTTGTTGGAGTCCAGCTGTGACCTCAGGGCAAGAACTTTTTGCCTGCTGTCACCTTCTGACAGTTTGGGCTGTTAATTACCTCAATCAACTAGAACACAAGCACCTCTCTGTCTGCCAGCTGGCAGGCTCCGCTTCAGAAACTGGCAGGTTGGGAAGATTTAAAACCTGTAAAAAGGGCTGCTATGTAAACAGTTTATTGTATAATATTCGATGACCACAGTAGACCGGCATCAGTAATCAAAGGAAGGTGCTGCTATTGTGCCTTGGTGGGTTAGCAAAGAAGAGAGTTAAAGCCAGCTTTTGTTTATATCCTTTTTTTTTTTTTTATCCAGAAGAATGAACTAGGAATTTCAGTTCTGTTGATGTCTTGGAGGAAAGTTGGTCGTGTAGTTCTACTGAAATAAACGCTGATTCCAACAAAAAGAAACATAAGTAAGCAGTTGTGTTCACTTTGCAGAGATCACAAAATAGGTGGAAAAGCTTGAAGCTCTCTACTGGTGAAGGATGCTGTATGGGCATTCACTCTCAAAGGGAATCTATACCCTTTACACGTGTGGAAACTGTGTGGGGGCTGTATCATGCTTGCTGACTGCTACTACGTATATTCTGACCAAAACAGCTTTCCTGTCAGTAACATTTAAAATACAATTTTTGAAATCATGCTCAAACTTTTGAGACTGTATCTGGTATTTCACAACCTCCCTTCCAAACTCCATAGAGAGAATTTTAATGTTAATGTGAGTAGACTATCAAATGATAAATTGAAATGCTAAATGGTCATTCTTCAGATTCTACTTGAACATTAAAATTCAGACATCTGGCCTTTCTTGATTTAATGGCTTGTTTCATAAGCCAAGTGGCTTAAGTTCAAAACATGATCAAAATCTAAATTATTTATTTGTTTTGGAGGAATAAAAAAAAGCATAGTATACTATGATAAAATAACACTAATTTTCAGCAAAGAAATGAAACCAAATTAGCTTGTATCTGCCTTTGATTCATTTCTTTGAGGCATTTTCTTCATAAACCTTTCTAGAAGAAATCGTTGCCTTCTTGATATTTTCCTTGGAATCTCTTTTCATATAAATTATCAGACCTATTTAGAATTAACTATTTTTATTCAAGTGTGTGCACACATGCATACACCCTGCCTACAGGTTTGTAATCTTTGTCTTGCCTTTCAAAGAAACAAAACTTACATCCACTTCTCCCTTATCCTTTGAAATTAAAACTTCCTTTACCACTGTTGATAGCAGTAGATAATATTATTTGCTTAGTATATGCCACACAAAGTAAGAAGCACTTTAAGGGTATTGTTTCTCATCTATTCTTTGCCTTTATGAGATAGGTATATGATTGCCTTCACTCTACTTATACAACTTGCTCAAAACCATGCAGCCTACAAATGTTAAACCAGAGATCCAACAGAAAACGTTTGGCTCCTCTCTCTAGACTCAGTCGCCCCAATACACTATCTCCCAGTCAGCACTTTCTTGAAACTCTTTCTTGAAAGACAATCAAGCCCTGACAGGCATGGCTCAGTGGATAGAGCGTCGGCCTGCGGACTGAAGGGTCCCAGGTTTGTTTCCGGTCAAGGGCATGTACCTTGGTTGCAGGCACATCCCCAGTAGGGGGCATGCAGGAGGCAGCTGATCAATGTTTCTCTCTCATCGATGTTTCTAACTCTCTATCCCTCTCCCTTCCTCTCTGTAAAATATCAATAAAAAATATATTTTTAAAAAAAAAAAGAAAGAAAGAAAGACAATCAAAGCTCTGTGCTTTCTTGGATCTCTCCCTTCCCTCAGCCCGAACTTCATTTGCTTTTTATTTTTCCTCCACAAATATGGAAGATTCCCCCACCCCACCCCACCCCCACCCCCTGTTTCCAGGGCTTCTTCCCATCCACTTTTCTCATTTATTTCAGTGGCTTTGACTTTTACGACTACTCATGTGGGCTCCAAAATCATCAACTTTCCTGAGTCCCAGAACCCTTTATTTGATTGTGGTTAAGCTCCCCTCTGTAGCAAACCTGCCCTTTCACTTGTAATTGCATCCTACTTATTGGCATTACCGTCCGCCCAAACACAGGATTATCTTTCATCTCTTCATTTCACCACCCATTCAGATGAAAAAAATCTTAAGAATCTTACTTTCAAAAAAAAATCATTTTTCCTTATGCCCAGCTCATGGCTAATTTGAGTCCCCATTATTACTCACTAAAGGGGTACTGCAGCAGCCTCTTAAATGCTTTCATTGCCTCTTGTCTCTGTCCTCTCTAATCAGTTCCACATTGTACCACCAGAAACATCCTTTTAAACACAGAACAATTCTTAGTACTCCCCTTCTCTAAAACCTCCAATGGCTTTCCGAAGTACACAGACCAATATCCAAACTCCTCAGTTCAGTAAACCCCTGGGCTTATTTCTGGTTTATCTTAATCCAGCTTAACTTCTGCTTCCATACTCTAAGATGCATGCTCTACCATTTTCTGATTGTGCCCTGCCCTTGTCTCCTCTACATTATGCTGGTGTTCTTTCTTTGTGAGCTTATTTCTCTTTCATCTTAATCCCACTTGATGTACCTCTGGTTTTCTCCTATGAAACTCCGTATGGTCCCCCCAAAATTCATCCACCTCTTCATTTATTTCAGAAATATTTATTGAATATTTATTATTTGCCTGACACTATACCAAGATCTGAAGTCTTAAAAATAAAAGGCAGGGTCCCTTCCCTCAAAGAGTCTATAAAAAGCTAATAAAGAAGACAAACAAGTAAATAAGTAAATAAAATGACATATGGTTTTCATGAAAGATATAAATTACCAAAGCTCTCTAAAAAAATGTGCTATGAGGAGAAGGAGGCGGAGGAGATTGCTTCACTAGTGAATTCTACTTAGCATTTAAGGGAAAAACAATAACTATACACGAGCTCTCACAAAAATTAAAGATTCCACCATTATATTGATATTAAAACCAGACAAAAACTGTACAAAAAAGAAAATTAAAGACCAACATCTCTCACCAATATAGGCGCAAAATTCTATGTAACATTTTAGCAAATCAGTTCAAGAAATACATTAAAAAATATGACAAGTAGGGCTCATCTCAGAAATATGAGGTTTGTTTCAACATTAAAAAATCAATAACTATAAGTTGTATTAACAGACTATGAAAAAATTTTATTATCTTAGTAAATGGAGAAAAGTCATTTGACAAAATTCAAAGTCAATGCATAATAGAAATTCCCAGGAGAGTGTAAATAAAAGGAAACTTCCCCAATTTGTTAAAGAGAGTCAACAAAAATTCTACATCAAATACTATATTTAATATTAAAAGAGCAAATTCTTCCCAAGTTAGTACTGGCATCAAGAACATCTAATAAATATTGTACTGAGGAAGTTAGCCAGTGCAATAAGGTAAAATAAATAACTAAGCTACAAGTGGAAATAATTGCATCCTTACTTCCAGCCATGATTGTCAAGGTAGAAAATCCTAAGGAATCTACAAAAAACACAACTAGCAACAAGTAACACCAGCAAAGTCACAATATATAAGGATAACATACAAAAATCTACTGCATTTCTATATATTAGCATCTAACAACTGAACATTTCAATTATAAAATCACAGTCAGCATCAAGACCATAAAATATTTAGGGATAAATTTAACTAAATAAGTGCAAAATCTGTACACTGATAATTTCAAAACATTGTTGAGAGAAATTAAGTAAGTTAAATAAATGGAGAAATATTTACAAATTAGAAAATTCAATATGTGAAGAAATCAATCCTCTATAAATTAATCAATAGATTCATCATGACATCATTAAAATTCCAACAGGCTTTTGTATATAAATTAATTAAGTTGACTCAAAAATATATATGGACATGCAAAGAAAATGAAATGGACAAAACAAATTTTGAAAGGACAACAAAACTGCATGACTTGCATTACCGAATTCCAAGAACTATCACAAAGCTACAGTGTGGTATTAATGAGGATATAAACATAATAAACTTAAGATAATTCAATGAGGAGTGAACAGTCTTTTCAACAAATGATGCTGAAACAACCTTTGCTACACACCACTTATAAAAATAAATGCAAAATGGATCACTGACCTAAACATAAAATATAAATCTATGACACTTCCAAAAGAAAGCATGAGAGAAAATCTTTACTACTTAAGATTAGGTAAAGATTTCTTGGAGGGCACAAAAATGCAAAAAAAAACCCAACCAAACAAACAAAAAAACATAAAAGAATAAATTGATAGATTGGGTATAATCAATACAAAAAAAATTTGCTCTTTGAAGACATTATAAGGAAATGAAAATACAAGCCACAGATTATAGGAGAAAATATTTGCATGACACATATCTGAGAAGGAGCTTGTATCCAGAATATATTTTAAAAACTCATAGTAAAATAAAAAGACAAATAAGATTTAAACCAACAACTCACCCGAGAAGATTATGCGAATCACTAATACACACGTGAAAAGATGTTCAACATCATTATTTATCAGAGCGATGAAAATGAAAATCACAACGAGATACTACTAAACACCAACCAGAATGGCTAAAATTAAAAATGGTGATGATAAAAATGCTGGCAAGAAGAATACTGAACAAATGATACACTCCTCTGTTTCTGGTATGAATGCGAAATGGTACGGTCACTTTGAAAAACTGGCATTTTCAAACTTTAAAAGCATAAAGTAAAACATTTGCTTACCAGTGTCTCTTACATGGTCTCCATCCTCTTCCCATTCCAAACATGTATGTCAACTTCAGATTGATTTTTCAATACCATAAATTCATTACTTTGTTAATTTATTCACTCACAGAGAATTTCAGACAAGATTTTTCACAGAAAATAAGTTTTACCAAGTACAAAATTTCTCATGAAAATTATTTGAGGTTTAAGCAATTATTTCTCAATCCCAAAACACCCAAAGCAAATAATTCCTCTGTGCCTAAATAGGTTACGTTAATCAGGTTATACAAACTAACAACCTAATATCATAAAACAACAGAAGTTTGTTCCTTACCGTTGACGCAGTCTTTTGCAGTTAGAGGGGCGTGTGGGGATGGTTTTTCTCTATGCAGTCATTCGAAGATTCCTTGTTTTCCATTTCAGTGGTTTTACCACCTTTATGTTCACTCCTCTGCATCCTCCTCATCTATCTGGAAACAAGCAGAGGTAGTGTGGGGACCACAAGATTGGATTTAGGTGCTAGGTCTGAAAGGGTATATTGCTTCCACCTGCAGTCTATTGACCAGAGGTCAGAACCCTGGCCCCATCTCCCGGCGGGGAAGGCTGGGAGATGGGCCTCAGCTGTGCACCCAATGTTCACTCCTCTGCATCCTCCTCATCTATCTGGAAAACTAGCAGAGGCAGTGTGGGGACCACAAGATTGGTCTTAGGTGCTAGGTCTGAAAGTGTATATTGCTTCCACCTGCAGTCTATTGACCAGCGGTCAGAACCCTGGCCCCATCTCCAGGCGGGGAAGGGCTGGGAGATGCGCCTCAGCTGTGCGCCCTGGAGTTAAAGGAAACAAGTGAGCACACAGCACTGTCTCTACCACAGTGACCATGAGAAAAGCGCACCTAATCCTCTTCCTTTGGTACTTACACAGACAGTTCACCGTCCAGCAACATGGGTTTGAACTGCGGAGCCCACTTAGAGGTGGATTTTTTTTCAATACCGCCAGCCCTTGGTATCTGCGGGTTCACAATCCCATGGACTCAAAACAACCCCGGATGGAGAACGGTATTTCTGCTTTCCAGAAGGGCAGTTTCCTAACCACGGTTTCCCAGCTGCAGATTCCCAACTGCAGATCCTGTTTTCATCTGTGGTTGGTTGAATCTGCTAATGAGAAGTGCTGACCATAGACTAAGTTTTCGACTGTGAGGTGGTCGGTGGGCGCTCTTCAAGGGTCTACTGCAGTTTAGTGGCTTCAAAATGCTTGGAGCAAGATGAGATATAAGTGAATGATTAAACTTTCCCTATTATGAAATCATAACCCAACTTAATAACAGATATTTTCTAGGCTGAACATTTTCCGTAGTACCAGTTACAATTATGGGAGGACCTCATTAAGCTTTTACTGTGATCATCAAAAAATGCTATATAAATGGCTCAGTGAATGAAATGAAAGTCAAAACTTTTCCATATTTGCATCCATGTGTATACATGAACTCAGATTTCTGCATCCATGTTTCTTAATGAATTCAAACAAGAATGCCTAGAGTATGCACCAGTCATCATTTGTTTTCTTTATTTCTACTTCTTACCTAGGACAAAAGAAGTACATGTTAACTACCTTTTTATAGCATGAAGTAATGGAATGAGAAGTGGATTATGAGGTAGGAATCCCAGTTCTAGCCCTGGCTCTACCATTATCTGTGGTCTTGATAAGCCAGTTCATCTCTCTGGATCTTAGTAAGTGAAAGATAGAGACCAGATTATCTCCAAGGTATTTTCCTAATATCTTCAGAGTCTTTATGAGGCCATCAGCTCCAATGGGCTTATCATTCAGGGACTGAATGTTTTGATAGCTGAATGTTTTATTCCTCAACTGGAATAAAAAGAAAAGGAGGAAGGGAGACAGAGAGAAACTGAATTGAAACAAAATTCCTCTTTACTTTAGGAATTTGTAATGTACAAATTGAATTCAACCCAGGGAAAATTACCATCATTTCTGTTCTTCCCACCAGAGGTTAATTTGGGCTCAGAAAGTCAGTAATCAGTGCCACAAATTATAATCTAATCTACCCGGCACTTTTTGATTACAGAACAGGTTCTAATAATCCAATAGCTGAGACAATCAAATAAATATTAAAAATACTGAAATTTCCTGATTTGCATTTAATTTGTAAGGAGTAACCACAAACAAGATGATTTAAGCCTCAAAAGAGGCCATATAGAGCAGAGAAATAGCAGAGGAATAGAAGCTTGAAAATCTGTATTCTATTCTCTGCCCTGCCCCAAGTTATTTGTATGATGATGTTGGCAAATCACTTACGATCTTTAGATCCCAGTTCCTTTATTAAAGAAAGATTGTGTTGGTCTGTAAGATGTCTTATAATCCTGGGATTCTTTGAGTCCATGAAAAAATGAGGTCTACATTGAGAAATACAGATAATCATATAACATTCAAAACCTATCCCAGATAAATTCCATAGAAAGACTCAGAAACAACGTTTCCCTACAAGGTAAGCATTCTGGCTTATCTTGGACCTACCACCATTGTTACAAGATAAAGCAAACAGGTAAGTTTCATATTTTGCTTAGAAAATAAAAGGATGCGTTCAGTTCATATGTCACAGATCCCAGCAGTTTAAGGGAGAATAACTGAAAAATAAACAAATATGTAACTTAGATCAATGGAAAAGAGAGGAATTTGACACTTTTTTAAACTCAATCAATGAAAGGAGAGATGCAAATGCTCCTTGGAAGAAATGCATTTTAGTTTCAAACCTCAGCTTCAAACTGGCCAGGTTGCAGATAAGAGACTTTCTCCAAAGAAAGCAGGAAAAAAATATATACTGAATAATGATTCAAAATAAAGTGAAATCTATTTTCTAGCAAACATTAATACTGCTTTTGGAACTTAAGGTGAAAGAGAATTTTTAAAAACAGATTTTATTCACAGAAATATTCTCATAGCAGGAAACTTTTCTAGAACTACATTGAAATATCTCCTGAATATTAATTTTTCTTTAAATGTATTTTGCTGATGGATCTCTCATACCAAACAGCTAACTAGCCAAAATGGTTCAATTTTATAATTACAGTGCTTTTCATTCTTTTGATTATTACTTTAGATTATCTCTTTAGAACAGTTGGATAATTTAAACTTTAAACTTGAGAGAACAATTCTGTCAGGAAAAACAAAGACTTGCTAACTACTCAGGTCTTAGGACAATCATAAGAACTGAGATTCATAAAACCAAATAAATAGAGGTGGGTTTGCCTTACTGACCACATGATGAGCACCAAGCTTCTTTTGCTTTAAACAAACAGAGACTGTCATTTTAAATTTCTTCCCATATGCAACAAATACAGTAAGATACTTCACAAGTAGCCAGAAAGGAAATCAGACTCTTGTGAAGATTCTCAAGACGCTTGTGGGTGTTTGTACACACACACACACACACACACACACACA
>NW_005370908.1:885608-892588 GCF_000412655.1 Myotis brandtii | reverse complement strand
TGATTTCAGAGATGAAGGGAAAGGGGGAGAGAGATAGAAACATCAATGATGAGCCCTGATCGGTTTGGCTCAGTGGATAGAGCATCGGCCTGCAGACTGAAGGGTCCTGGGTTCGATTCCGGTCAAGGGCATGTACCTTGGTTGTAGGCACATCCCCAGTAGGGGGTGTGCAGGAGGCAGCTGATCGATGTTTCTCTCTCATCGATATTTCTAATTCTCTATCCCTCTCCCTTCCTCTCTGTAAAAAATCAATAAAAAATATTTTTAAAAAATTAAAAGAAAAGAAACATCAATGATGAGAGAGAATCATTGATTGGCTGCTTCCTGCATGCCCCCTACTGGGCATTGAGCCTGCAACCAAGACATGTGCCCTGGCCAGGAATCCAATCAGCAACTTCCTGGTTCACAGGTAGATGCTCAACCACTGACCCATACCAGCTGGGCAAGAAAATATCTTATTAATCCTTGGGCAAATCATCATACGAACCTGTGGAAGTTGAAATCTTGAAC
Source organism: Myotis brandtii (assembly GCF_000412655.1). Taxonomy (NCBI): domain Eukaryota; kingdom Metazoa; phylum Chordata; class Mammalia; order Chiroptera; family Vespertilionidae; genus Myotis; species Myotis brandtii. Next base: position 892,078 of record NW_005370908.1, on the reverse strand, counting down.
AGTTTGGGCACTTTAAACCATCTGTCATTAGAAACTTACAGTGTTTAAAATAGCAGAGGCTCTGAGTACATAAATAAGTTAGAAATATTTCAAAAATAATGACTCAGATGTCATTTTACAATTCCCCTTCACAGTAAATTTCTAAAATAATAATTTTTAAAAATATGCTTTGCTTTCTCTCTGTTCTGTTGTAACTTTAATTGAAAGGGTCAAAGGACAGTCTTCAGCCTTATAAAGGCAGATGATAATATTAACATTCACAGAGAATAAATTGGAATCTAAATAAGGCTTATATGTGAGTGGTATGCTGGTACATATTTAACAACAGGCTCCCTAGAAGAAAAAATGTGCATGTGTTTATTGTTTATTATAAATTTTACTGATATAAAGAATGTGTGGCATAGAGATTAGAACTAGTAATGATATCTAAAATTATTTTTTTCAATTTTATATAGTCAATTTATTCTCACAGAAGGCTTTTGTTGACTTTTTGCCAAACTCTTAAATCCATAATCAATCTCTGGTTACAACTGATGAATAAATGTAGTTCCAACATGAACTTTGGTTAATATTTTCATTTATTTTAACAAATGAGATGAAAGGAAAAACACTGAAGAAATATGTTGGGATTTCACTCATTATCAATGACATGAGCATTTCCCTTACTGAATCTCATAACAGTTTGCAAATACTAGAAGGATAGGTCATTCAATTTTGCACTAGTCATGATGTAACAGCTACAGATTATAACACACTTTTAAATTTGACCTGCAGGATCAACATCATCTCCATCATTTTTTAAAGTCCTGACATCAGTAAATAAATAAATAAATAAAGCCTCAATTCTTAGCATTTGCCAATTTCTGTGGTTGTGCTTCCATTATGACAGAAGTCAAGCTACTAACATCTATCCCTGAAGGTGGGTGGAGTTGGGAAGAAATACACAAAGGCACACTCACATGGTATTCTCACAGTACCGTATACAGTGCAATACTATATAATATAGTAGACACAAATTGTCTTCAGCATAGATGATAGTATAATGCAGTAACTTAATCAGGAAGCGATGAATGTTGAGTATGTATTACCTTTGTTGTTAATATTTTATTTAATTGTAAGTTGATATAATCCAATTTGTTGTAATAGCTATGGTTAACCAGCTCACAAAATTCCTCAATATTTAGCAACCAGCTCTCGTAAGCCAGTGTGAACCAGCTCCAGCACACGACTACCTCCTGTTCACAGTCCACCAGGGGCTTGAATCCTTGGCATTCTGTCATAGCTTCATGAACATAAATTTTTGCCTACGGAAAAGATTATTGAATTCCCAGAAGAGAACTTCTTTTAACTTCATCTAAGAATATACTGCTTAGCAAATAAGTTCTGAACTTGGCAAATGCTTTTAAAATCAACTAATAAACCTTATAAACATCTAATACCCACCACAGAAGAACAATAGAGAGTTTACATAGGTTTACATTTTATAAAGGTTTAAAGATTTTCTCTTTCTTTGTTTCTGTAACAGGTTATAATGGTCAAAATAAAAGTAGCAGGCAAATAGTCTGCTTATTCTCCTTGGAACCATTCAGAACAAAATTTATCCTAAATAATAAAAGCCTAGGTGGCATGATGCCCCCGAGCGACGTCGTCACAAGATGGCCTCCACAAGATGGCTGTGCACACAACAGAGGCAGGGCCCGGTGGCCACTCTGTGCACTGAGGCCTGGGGGTCCCATGGCTCTGCGCGGCACAGAGGAGGCAGGTCCCGGTGGAGGAAGTGGGTCATGGCAGGGGAGGGCAGTTGTGGGTGATCAGGCTAGCAGGGGAGCAGTTAGGTGTCAATCAGGCTGGCAGGGGAGCGGTTTGGGGGTGATAAGGCCGACAGGCAGAAGTGGTTAGGGGCAATCGGGCAGGCAGGCAGAGCGGTTAGGGGCAATTGGGCAGGCAGGCAGGCAGGCAAGTGGTTAGGAGCCAGCAGTCCCAGATTGTGAGAGGGACGTCTGACTGTCAGACATCCCCCGAGGGGGTCCCAGATTGGAGAAGGTGCAGGCCGGGTTGAGGGACACCCCCCTCCAATGCACGAATTTCATGCACCAGGCCTCTAGTTTATAGTATAAAACATCCAGGCCTATAAAATTACCAACACCCCATCTTCAAGAATGTAAGCAAGATACTTGAATTTGTAGATCAGAGTTTGGCCAAAATTTTAAAAAGTGATCTTGAACACTGTTAGAAAGCTAAGTTAAAAGATGATGACAAATGAGTTATGTATTTAGCTGTGAATCTAACTATACAGCTGAAAAACAGAGAGACAATGTGACATAATGGAGAAAGAGCAAGAGGGTCAAAGAGTTGGAGGAAAAGTCTTTGGATCTAAAATCCGGTCAAGCCTCTTAAGTAACTATGTTACCTTTGGGAAATTATTTTGCCAGTCTAATCCTCAGCTTCAGAGGATAAAATGCTTAGTGGACAATGCTATCAGGGTTACTTGAGAATATATGTGAATTACCTGGCAAATAGTAGCAGATCAGCTACTATTATGAAAACATATTCCTTTCTGCCTAAGCAGACTGGTGGAGTCTAAGGCAGGGACCCATTAGAGAATTAATACTCATAATTCTCTCAAGATTCTTTTTCTGGGTAGCTTTATTCAAAACAAAGTAAGCAGAGATTTGCATCAGCTCCAGAGGCTACCTCAGGCCCCAGATATCTAAAATCAACAACAAAAAACAATTTTAAAAAATCATCGGACTTATCCTTTGGGTTGAGGCAATGCAAATTACATCTGAGACTTTGAAGCTATATCTGATCGCCATCATGTACAAATGTACTGCAAATTCTCTGCTGTCTGTTACACACAGTCCTCTAATCAAGGAAATGAGATGTTTAAGGTCTGCTACTTGCTACTGAGTCACACTGCATTCAAAAGGCACCGTTTCAGAATGCTGACATTAGAAAATTCTAGTTCAAATTCATTTTTTACGTAAAATGCATTTCCATAGCCCTCAGCACCCATTAATGCATTAGAATGCATTCATTTTTCATTTAGTTTTCCTGAGAGAAGATGAGGCCACGAACAGGTAACTTATTTGGGATTTGGGGGAAGCTACTATTACCTGGGCAGCTACTACCTGGGAGAGCAGTCATAGCTTCTCAAGCCAACAGCTCAAGGCCACAATGCCCTTGGGTGTATCGCAGCCATCAGCTAGTGGTGTGGGGGATGAAAAAAAAAGGGTGCTGCCTAAACAAAATTATTTTATTTTGCAGCTTCATGTTGAGTCAGGTTGTTTTTCCTGAGCAGGATGCAAGGGTGATTTCTTTCCCAGGTTCTTGTCCAGATGGATTTGAAGAATGAAGCCACGGACAAAGGGTGGCAGATGAAAAGGGGGGAAATTTATTGGAAGCAAGTACAGACTCCCATGTAGGGAGAGGACCCCATGGGGGTAACCCACTAAGCTCCTTTTTCCTAGGATTTATAAAGGCTGCAGTTCTTTGTTTCTTGTTGCTCCCTTCTTATTGGTCACTGTATCAGCTTCAAAGCCCAAATCCCACATGGTGCTCCTCCCCACCCCTCCCCCACCCCGCTTTCTCTCCCCCTTTAGTAGTAGAAAATATCCTGTGAAAATCTGTTTTCCTCTTTCTTCTATTCATCAGCATTTCTCTATCCTCTGTGAAAGTTTGTTTCCTCTTTCTCCCCATACCCTGCAGCTTTTCCCTATCTTATGTGAATGGATGTCTTCCTTTACCCTTATCCTGTGGCACCCCCCCACCCCCCGCCCCCGTGAATGTATGCCTTCTGGCAGCTCCAGCTCCAAGCCCTCACCTATGCCTTCCTCCCCCATGGACCCTCTTTATTCCTAAACCTGCCTATTTTATCTCTAAAACTCCTTTCATTGTGAAAGCAGTACTGGTCATAGTCATAAAACCACTATTTTTCTTGAGCCATGAAGAATATTTTCTTGACTATTCTCACTAATGTAGAAATAGCACCAACTTTGTAAATATTTTAGACTCTTCTGTAACAGCAGAAAGTCATCTTCAGAGGTGGCCAGTGACCACAAAGAAGTGCTGCAACTGAGTTAAAAGTATTTATTCTTTGTACTATCATGTCTCCAGAAAAAATGTAGGAACCAGAATCCCTGAAATAGCAAATAAACAGCATCCAGATGGAAAGTTAAAGTCCAAAAGCAAAGCTGTAGCAGCTCCGAATGTCTACATAGGAGAAGCTAAAGGATTTTCCTTGACACAGTATTTGCTTAGCAAGCACACAGTTTTCACTTAGAGAATATATTTTTTTTAGAGCAACTTGGCACCAGGATTTGGAAGAAGCCCTGGTGGAGATTATGAGGGAACTATATACAAAGACCAAAAAGAAAAAAAAAAAGAAGAAGAAGAAGAATCCCACACTTTTTCCCATATGCCTGAAATTACTAAAGTGAGAACAGAATAAAAATCTAAAATTATACACTTAGCTGAAAATCTTTACCCAATTTATTTTAAGAAGCGTATTTAATCAATAATCAATATTTATGGATTGCCTAAAATGTGTCTGGCGCTGGGTAAGAATAAAATATGTTCTCTGCCTTCTTACTGTATGGAAGTAGGAGGGACGATGGTCACTGGGCAAGAAAGTGATGTGATTGGTCTTAGAAACATGGGAGCATGGGAGTTTCCCTCTGGAAGTGACATTTCAAAGGGAAATTACCTGGGCAAGAACTGAGATGTGAGGCATGAGGGAAGGACGGAGGGAGAACAGGTACTGAAAAAAATTTCTAGCAGAGAAAACTGAACTGGGAAATCAAGAATAAAACCATAAGTAGTTTGAGAAACTTAAGAAATCTAATCTGAGCAAAGAGGGTATATCAGACCTGGCCCATAAGGAAATGGAAACTATCCTATATAATAAAAGGGTAATATGCAAATTGACCCTAACAGCAGAATGACTGGGAATGACTGGTCACTATGACACACACTGACCACCAGGGAGCAGACGCTCAATGCAGGAGCTGCCCCCTGGTGGTCAGTGCGCTCCCACAGGGGGAGCTCTACTCAGCCACAAGCCAGGCTGACAGCTGCCAGCACAGCGGTGGTGGCGGGAGCCTCTCCTGCATCCTCAGCAGTTCTAAGGATGTCCAACTGCAGCTTAGGCCTGCTCCCTGCTGGCAAGTGGACATCCCCCGAGGGCTCCCGGGCTGCCAGAGGGATGTCTGACTGCCAACTTAGGCCCAATCCCCCAGGGAGTGGGCCTAAGTCAGCAGGTGGACATCCCCTGAGGGTCCCAGACTGCAAGAGGGCACAGGCCGGGCTGAGGGACCCCCCGAGTGCACAAATTTTTGTGCACCGGGCCTCTAGTACTGATTATAATTACAAAGAGTTTGGGGATTTGCTTCACATGCATTAGGCAACAAGTAATTGTAACTGCAAGAAACAGTGACCCCAAAACTGGCAGAACCAAGGGAAAGATTGGGGTAACTAGAATTTAGAAGCTTTGAGGGGGGCCAGAGCTGGAATCCAGACCTCAGAGGAAGGGACTTGGGCCAGCAGATGCTGATTATATCTGAAGGGATATAATGAGACTGCTTCTGGGAGTGGAAGGGGGAATGCTAGAGGCTGGAACACAATGCTTCAACAGTGCAGAGCTATTGGTCCATGATTGGAGAGAAGACTGAAGGAGCAGGTCTTTTCTCCAACTCTTATTAGCCAGAGTTGACTAAGAATCTTATGTTCCCCATAAGAAAGTCTCCATGTGTCAACCCAACTGTATTTTGATATGGAATCTGTCCCCCTCTTTTATTAATACTTAATTTAAATCCATATTATCACATTCAAAAACTAATTCATTAAAATATTATTGAGTTATTTTAGTCTCCATTAATTTACCTTTCACCTAACCCTTCAGTTTCCAATTTAAATGAGAAATATTTTACTCTGACCAAAGCCTATTGTAAATATTATTAAAGGGGCACCACTCAGAGCAACTCGCTCTTCACAGCTACTTTGGGGAGAAAAAGACAAACTCTCCTCTGAATGAAAGCAACAAAAGAAGATACAAATGTTTTTGCTCCTCTGCTATTCTAATATGTGGATACTAAGAAGAGCTTTAATCTCTGCCTTTGATCTAAAAGCAATTGAAGTTGGGAGAATAAATAATGAATGGGATTTACCCTTTTCTCTTAATTTTGATTGACGAACATTTCTCACTACTCCTACAGGAGGATGAGAAGGTCAAATTTCTGCCAATTGCTACACACATACAGTTTTCTAACACTTTTTAAGTATGGAAGTCTTTATACTAGAATGAAATTACAAACTTCAGGTAATTTGCAAGAAGTTTAGCTTGACTTTTGTATTTTTTTCTCTCCCAAATCACCTGACAAAGTGTGAACTCCAACAATTTGTTAAATAGTGACAACCTCCAGAATCTCTTGTTTTGTTTTCCTTGGATCCCTTTCATAGATACTACAGCAAAA
>NW_005370908.1:883863-885495 GCF_000412655.1 Myotis brandtii | reverse complement strand
ATCATTTTAAAACATCAGAGTTCAAATATCTTATGTATATAAATACAAACCCAGAGTTTCCAAAATGGTTATAATTTGCCCAGCTCAATGGTTGATATCTAGATATATTTGTAACATCTCACAGCCCTCTGCGCTGATTTTTTAAGACAGATTTTACAGAACCCAGCTCAAGTTAACAGAAGTTGTAAATTATGTCTAAGTGGACTTTATAAACAAAAGTTAAAGTTGAGCATGCAAGGGAATATTGAAAAGTTTGCATAATGCTGTCAACATCCACAGTGCCAATGTTCATCCTTTCTTTTATTATTAGCTGAACTTTTTTCTAGAGACATGGATATCTGTCTAACTAAGTATGTGTGTACAGATTTATGTTTTCAAATGAAACAAAGCTGTGCAGTTATGATTGCCGGGGTCGACTAGGCTCCGCAAGCACGTGCTTCCTCAAGCCTATTAAAGTACAGTACCAACATTTCCCTCTCGGAGCTCCGTGAGTGTGATCCAACCTGAGCTTGTGTTTCTGGGAAAGCGCCTGGAGAATACCAATTTAATTTAGAAACTGCTCAGCTTAAGTGTTGGGTAGGGTTTGACAGCGTGGCATCAGGTGATCAGATAACTTTTCAGAGATACCACAAAGAAAATTTGAAACGTCACCAAAAAGTTTACATGAAGTGTACTGTGCCTACAAAGGCATGGCAGCATCATTTAAATTTATAACATGTGCCAGATTCCAGTGTTTTGTTACATTACAGAATTGTGATGCTAGTTCTCTACTTTCAAATTATTTTAGTGCCTGGTATGGGCTTTTGCTTGAATTGCAAACGTTGTTATTCTGTTGCACACTATTAACCTAATAGCCAAACTGGAAATTCTGAGGTAATAGAGTTAAACAGCTATTTCTCCTGCTGCTTGAAAGACTGTAATGTTGTTAAAAGCGTATTTTTGGACAGTTCTTTCTCTTCTATATAGGCTTTTTCATTCCTAGTACATGGAGCTTTTAAAAAAATGTACAAAATGTTGTAGTTGAATTTGCTCTGCGTGTGTATGTATATATATATATATATATATATATATACATACACACGCAGAGCAAATTCAATTTTATTGAATATAATATGCACAATTTATCTTAAATAGTATTATATATTGTCCCTCAAATTAATGGGGGTCGGGGGAGGGTTGTGTTCCAGTCTAGGTGAAAGCTATGCATCAGCAACAAATATAAAGAGAGTGTATTTCCAAGGATAATCAACTTTTTTTAAAATGATACTTTAAGAAGAAAAAAAATAGGTTAAATAAAATCTTGAACCTCTTCTTCTAAACTGGCCCATCACCTTACTTCTCTGCCCACCTTTTTATTGAATCCAACTTTTTATTTCAGGGACCCAATAAATTCCTCCCCCCTTTTAGAGTTTCTTTGAAAATATCTTGTGAATACCGAAGGAGAAAAATTGTACTAACAGTCTTGCAAATCTCCTGTATTCTCTAAGCAAGAACAAAGATGTCCTCAGGTTTTATTTTGTTTTGTTTGTTTTGTTTGTAAAGGGAGGGTAGAACATTAACACACGACAACAGTGAGATTACACAGATAAATTTTTGAGCTCTTTTATCTAGTAAACATTCTAATGATCGACT
>NW_005370908.1:860874-883751 GCF_000412655.1 Myotis brandtii | reverse complement strand
GGAGAGTGAGAAGCGAAGCTCTTTACCACTCATGTGGGAGATATGAGGAGCCTTTGAATGGATCATTGCTTTTTATGGGTAGTAATGAGGTGAGAAGTATTCTAGTGTGTGGCACAGGCCTTCATTAAAAAGCGTGAAACAGAAAGGCTTACAGTAAAAGGGGATAATTTGTTCTAACATACTTGCTAAATTGTGCTGTAACAATGCCAGTTAACAGCACTATATTTTCCATAGGATTTCTGAATGCATTTGTGTGCAATTATTCTGCCCATACAAAGTTAAGGGTGTTTTCCAATAGTTTATGTTAACTACTTGAGGATACTCCTTCAGCAGAAAGTATATTGAGCCGCACAGTTGAAGAGGGTAAAAGGATCCAGAGATGTTCTCATTCCCCTTCTGAAGCCAAAAGATTCTTGTAAAATCAGAAATTCACAGAGCCCAAATGTAAATGAATTCCATTTGCCTAAAAGGTAATATCAGAAGTCATCATAAGCCAGTTCAATAAATACAAAGTTTAAAAACATGTATTCCAATAAATACAGTTCATAAGAAAGAAAGTCTGACTTGGTAGTTTTAAGTCCATCATTTAAAAAAGAAAGAAAAGCTGAAAAATAAGAGCAAAGATATTGCTACATTTGTGAGAAAATTATACTGTAAGGGAACTGTATGTTCTACAATATACCAAGATCACTTGTTCAGTCTCTTACTGAGAACATTGGACTAAGATTTTATTCACTGGAAAAATTGTTCTACTTAGAGAAACATAACATGTTTTTGTTTTTTGTTTTTTTCACATGACGAGCTATCAAAAGAGAAAATGTCATAAGAAACATTAAATTTTGGACAAAACCTAGAATTTGGGTACATCATCTGGGAAAACTGTTTTAAAAGTGGCAATTTTTGAAGATGGGTCTACTATTACACTAAAAATGTCCTAACATTAGATTTTAGGGGGGGGGGGGATATCCATTGAATATTCTTAAAAGGCAATAATACAAATATTAATTGTTTCATGAAATAGTCCCAGTTTATAACTGATGACACAATGTTATTGGAACGGCAATATTTTAATGAAATACAATTGATATGCCACCATGGACTAAAATTGGAGGCAAATTTAAGCACCAAAAGTTTTTATGGTGAGACAGGAAGTATCAGTGTCTGTCCACTCAGTGGAATTTCTGAGGCGTAGCAGTGGAAAGAACTTCAGTTGTGTCACTTTCCACCCTTTTCATTATTATTCAGTTTTTGCATATTAGATATTTGATATTTTGGGGAAAATATTTACAACCACAGTTAGGTGCATAATTCTAGCTTCAAAAATAAATACTGTCAAACTTAATAGAAAACAGACAGCGTGCCTACAATAAATGTAATAGGCTCAGCCTCGCCTTTCTATTTCTTTTTATTGGGTTTTTGAGAAAGTCTATGAAGGAAATTCTAATTGCAATTGCTTTTAGCATATGCTCAGTCAGTTTCTTTAAGCCTTTGAGAGAGAAGTGGTAGCCCTGGGCTATGGGATAGAAACAATGGTATTTTTCCAAGCTAAACTGAATATATGAGCATTGTGAGTGGCAAAAATTGTATTTCAAAATGCTTATCATTGTACCACAAGAAGTCAAAACAGATAAGCGTTTTTATTGAATACAAAATAACATCTTATTCTATGCTAGATTCATTAACCTAGCACATTGCCCAAAGAAAAGGGCCAATCTTTTTAACACTGTCAGAAACTACTCTTGGTAATCAGAACTTCACTTTTTCTTAATTAAACACAAATGTGGACACTGAGTTAATTAGTACAAATAGGATAGGAAACCTAGAAACTAATGTAGTAGGAATGAGCATTAAAGGAACATTTACTATTTTTTAAGATTTCCTTTGCATTGTCTCTCATTTATAACTACCCGGAGAAACTAAAGCTTTTCAGATGAATGAAAAGAAGCAATACAAGAGTTAGGCGAATACAGTGTGAAATGAATATACTTCATTGAAACTGTTCTGAGCTAAGCTTGTCTGATTTCCTATGACATCATAGTTCTCCATGATTGGGAATTCTAATGGCTTCATGATGTAGAATGTCTTCATTTGCTTGAATCTATTCTCAAAGTTCCTCTGAAATAAAAAAAAAAAATTGAGACAAAATCAAGTATAAGGAGACTAAAAAGATAATAAATATTGGACATAAAATGCTTATCCAAATACTATGTTAAGATGAAATCTATATAACAAAAACATGTGTCTGGGGAGAAAAAATAGTTACTATATTCTAAACAAAATGTATACATACCTACACTTGCAAAAAGTTTTATTGGAAGACTACTAGTAGTTGCATTTTTATAAGAAAGTTGGAGCCATTTAACAAAACTGCCATGTACTCTAAACCTCTGGCAGGTGTGGAGACTGACAGGCCCAACTCAAGTCACTTCCACACATAAATTAGACTCATAAGCTCCCACCCTATCCATAAGAGCCCCCTTGTCCTATCTGTATCACACACATTTGAAATAATTACACTTAATTTCTCAATTTTTTTTTTCCTGAACTGTTCATAGATTGTTTCAGGTACATTAACTATTTTATGATAATCTCCTTTTGGATACAAATAAAGTATATTATAGTATTTTCATTTCATCAAGAGCAATATATGAATAAAAATAATATAAAAGTAAAAAGACTAGAGGGGCACACCAGATTCCATATATTGTATATTTTAAGGTAATTGTTCTGGCCTATTGCCTAATTTCTAATAAATCTAATAGTGGAAATTATTGTCCAAATAAGAAGAAAAGACATCAAATTGGCAAACAGCAGGAGTCCTTATTTTATTTTTATTTCATTTTTATTTTTATTTTTTCCATCACCATTTATCCCCTCTATGCAGTAGAGGAGTCTTTAGATGAGCATTGTTTGTGGTACTCCTTCAAAAGTCTCCCTATCTGCCCTAGTCGGTTTGGCTTAGTGGATAGAGTGTCGACCTGTGGACTGAAGGGTCGCTGGTTGATTCTGGTCAGGGGCACATGCCTGCGTTGTGGGCTCGATCCCCAGTAGGAGGCAGACAGGAGGCAGCCAATCAGTGATTCTCTCTCATCATTGATGTTTCTGTTTCTCTCTCCCTCTCCCTTCCTCTCTAAAATCAATAAGAATATATATATTTTTAAAAAGTCCCCCTTTGCTTAGGATTACCTTCGTTGCTTAGGATTATCTAGGGGGAAAAAAAGAACAAAGAATGGAAGTAAAATAACCAAAATTTAGAATATTTGGAAAAGAATGGAGACTAGTTCTAGGGAATAAAGGAAGGCAAAGACATGCTTGCATTTTTGAAAGCCATTTTTCACGCTTTTCAAATGCTGAATATGCTAATGTAGTACATTGAACCAGTGATTTGGTTTATTCTGTTCAGATTTCTGTAATATAAAGAAATTATGACTACAGTGAATGCCTAAACATGACAAAGTATAACCAATCATGTTTCTTATTCATTGAAAAATACTAAATGAATATATCATGTGTTTGTCCTATTCATGATATTGAAATGGGTAGAGGTATAACAACTTTATAACTCACTGAACAGAAAACCTTTTATTCATTTAATCAGAACAGCACCTTTCCAAATTATCTTGCAAGTCATAAAATTATCTCTTATACTATGATTTGCCATGTTTTAGGTCACTTGTCAAAATCTTTAAATTACTAGTCAGATATAGGAACCCCAAATATTTATAATTAGGATCTCTGTGGTAAGACTAATTCATTTAATTTTCTTATTTATGCTACCCATAACTGGAGGAATTTTAATAAATATTTACCTCAATAATCTCTTTGCTCAATTTCTCTGTAGAAATGATTGAGGGTCCATTTCAGTTTACAGAGAAGTGCCATATTTCGGGACATTTAGCAAGACATTCCAGAGCTATAAATAAAATTCCAACTTAATTCCAAACACCATTCTGTACCTCCATAAGTAGAACCATAGAAAATAGCTGGCTGGCTGCCAAAAATTGAGAAGTGGGACAAAAAGTCTTTTTCAGATCCAAGTTAGAGAAATGAGAAAATTAAAATGAATGCTCCTTGTGATGTGTAGACATCTTCATTATCCTTAGGCTAGCTCAAATCATTCCAGTTCTAAAGTTAATTTTTCTAGTTAAAATAGAGAACTGTGAAATGACTTAACATTTTTGTCTAAATACTTTCTGGCAGTAGAGAGAGAGGATCATGCAAAAGAGTTCCCCTGCTCTACTCTCCCCACAGCCTAGAATTAGAGTGAAAGTGTTAATTTCCCTTGAAATGTTTCTTTCTCAATAACAACATGCTAAAGCCCAAGAATTTCTCATTATATTATTGCAATTTTTTTAAATGTTGGCTTATCCAATTCTGATCTGAAATACCTTTCTCTAATTAGTGTCTTTGAAAAATTGAACACAGACAGATTTTAATCCTTCATTTACTAATTTTATTTTAATGCTATTACTCAGCATATGTTGGCTACATTAAACCATTACAGTAAAAATTAAAATGAAAGTCATATGATTTATCCCCCTTTAAAAGTGCTCAATCAGTCTAATAAAAGTTGAGTACCAAATACCAGATGTCTGATTTAAAAGAAATTCTGAACCAAAAGAAAAACCCTCCCATTATTCTCTTTCAATATTTAGTTGAGATTAATGCCATCCAAGAAAAAAAAATAACATTTATATATAAATACAGTTGTTTGGATGTATTGAACTTAAGTAAGAAAACACAGAGAATATGTTAATTTTGATATGTATTGTTTTAAACGCCCTTTCAATAAAAACATTTGTATGGCTTTTAAACACAATCGAACCAGCTTAATATTTTAAAAAGAAAACGAGGGTGGTTGTTTCAGTTTAGAATGCAGAAAGGCAGAATGAGAGTACAAAATATAAACAAGATAGATATTTAAAATCAAGTGTTGGTCATTACTTTTTCTTTAAACTTTAGTTCTTCCTCACTATTTAATTACCAGCATAATTTCTTACCAAAATCCATTGTCTGCGAAAATAAGTGCATGTTCTAAGGTGTGTAGAAAGACATTTACAAAAGAAAGAGACAAATAAAGGCATCTATCCTTAACATTTTTATTACACTTTAACTCAATTACTCCCCATATTCAGCACTCCCAAACACAATTATTTTCCCCAACTCCAAGTTTTTGCCCATATTACTTTTGTTCTTCCAAGAACAGCTTTTCTCTTTCCAAGACTTAAAAGCTATGCCTCAAAGATGATCTCACATAACATTCTTTTCATACTTTTTATATTATTCCTCCCTTCCACTGCCATGACTACAACACTGCTGTGGTGGTCCCTGGCTAGCAGTTTCCAAAACATACTTGCCTTTTCTCCTGGGCCCAGTGAGAATACATTTCCCAGACTTCTTTTCAGTGAGGTATGGCCATAGGATGGTAGGCTAACCAATGGGCTGACAGCAGAAGGAGTGATATCCTTCTGCATGAGCCACTCTCCCCCTTCTGCCGGCTGGATCTGATTATTGTACTATGACTATGGCAGGAGCCACATGATGGAAGGGGCAGAGCTGGAGTTCCTGAAGACTCTGCGTTAGAGCCCACTCTCTGCTGATGATTGAACTTTGCATAGCAAAAAAAAACTCCTATTCTGCTTACCCACTGAGATTTCTGGACTTCTTGGCAGGTGATGTTATCTTAACTAACAAGACCAAACTTATGATCTCTTCATTGGCTAAATATCCATAATACTCTGTGTTTTTCTTATCGGTGTCTGTATTCTCCTTATGTAAGAACTAGTGGCCCAGTGCATGAAATTTGTGCATGGGGGGTGGGGGGTTGTCCCTCAGTCTGGCCTGCACCCTAACCAATTTGGGACCCCTGGGGGGATGTCTGACTGCCGGTCAGGGATCGGGCCTAAACCGGAAGTCGGAAATCCCTCTCGCAATCCAGGACCGCTGGCTCCTAACCGCTCACCTGCCTGCCTGCCTGATCACCCACAACTGCCCCCCCTTCTGGCCTGATCACCCCCAACTGGCCCCCCCCACTGGCCTGCTGGCCTGCAACTGCCACCCCCCTGCTAGTCTGCTCTCCCCCAACTGCCCCCCTTGCCGACCTGGTTGCCCCCAACTGCACCCCTCCCCCATTGGCCTGATTGCCCCCAATCCCCGCCCCCTGCCAGCCTTCTTGCCCCCAACTGCCCACAGGTACCCTCGCAGGTAGCAGGTGCTGATTAGGGGAGGAGGGCATGATTGTTTCGGAGGGGTGGGCTCTGGCCAGCAGCCCTGTAGCGGTGGTCCTCCCTGGAGGCTCTGGTGGGGGACAGGGAGTTAGGGGGGTGCTAGGGAGGCAACGAGGCCAAAGGGGAAGTAACTGTCAAACCTTCCTGCTTGGCTTCATTCTTTAAATTGTACATGGCTGTTTCACAGCTGTACCTGCTCAGGGCGGGGCTCCAATCTCCTGTAGTGGGGTGGGGGCCGGGCCAGGGCAGAGTCAGGTAGGCTAGGAGGGTGGGTTTGCCACACCCCCAGTGAGGTTCAGCGCACTTCAGCTGCGGATGGGGCAGACGGTGCTGCTGCCCTGGGGGTGGGGAGAAGGGTCTGACCCTGGGGACGGGCTGCTCAGGCCTGCCTCCACCCAGGTCTGGAGTTGTAGGGAGGAAAGGCATGCCCGGCCCCAGCGGAGAAGGCCGGGCAGCGGCGGCCACCGGCCCCGGGGTGCTGACAGGTGGTTGCTGGCTTGCTATTGTTGTGGGCGCCCCTGGCGGGGGTAGCGGGGTAGAGATTGGTGGAGTTGTGTGTGGGCTGCAGCTACCCCCAAAGCTGGATCTTCTCCCCGTCCGGTCAGCCTCCTTGTCCCCCTGGGGGTACAGGGCTGGGGTAGGGTGTCCGTGCAGGGGGATTGGAAGAGCTCCCCGTGGCCTCTTCCTCTTCCTTCTGTGCAGTCTGGGCTCGCCAGGCGCTATCCTCAGAACCCAGGGAACTTGGCTCTGGCCACCCGCCCCCTGCTGTGCGTGCATCAATATGCAAATAGGTCATTATAGGGACACCATCATGGACAAATTAACATATTCCCTCTTTATTATATAGGATGATACTTTTTGCCTTCCTCCTTAAGGTCAGAAATTCCTTTCTTTTTCACGTTTATTGCTGGCAGTATTAAGCAAGTCTCAGGCACAAAGTAGATCCTTAAAAAATTGCCCTGTACCCATCAATCTGAGTTTATTGAGCAACCCCAAATTAAGTTTCTTGGTTGACTCATTCATTCATTAATTTACCTATGCAAAATATTTATTTCATCCCTATCACTTTTGAGGCATCTACCCAGCTTACACTGATTCTCCTTTTTTGAGAACCCACATCCTACAGATAGTCACCCTGCATAAGATTTTGGCTGACTTGACTAGAGTTTATGGATGTCACTTAAGCTGGACCAATTAGATTCTGTCCTCAAGAAGGTTGCTAGAAATAGCCAGTTAATCTTTTATTGTGACTAGAATTGTATCATATATACTTGGGAGCAGAGAGCAACTATGCTATATTACATTGGCCTGAGAAGCCCAAAAAGCTAGTCAGTGGAGCAAAGAAGAAAAATAAAGTAATCACCCAGAAAGAAACATTGCATTTTGAAGGCTCTCCAAGGCTTATGTAATTCTTTCCTAAAGCCAGGCCAAATTCTACCACTGTTCTCTGTAGCTTTTAATACCTTACCTGTTTTTTACAAGCTATCTCAGGATGGGTCTTGTTACTCAAAACTAATATAGCTGTAATTACCAAAACTAGACATTTTGCTTCCCCCTAGGGATACAATGAAAACAAGAGGTACATGGCCATTCTCCTCATGGTAAGAAGAGTAGGTGGTAATTCCGTAATATTGCTAAGGGGTAAACTTATCTTTGTAATGCTGATTTTCTATCTCCTAAAGAATGAGATTTGGAAGTGATTTTATTTTACATTCCACGTTTAACAAGAGTATTTTTTAACACCCAAGGAGTATTATTTGTTTCTATCCTGATTTTTTTTCCTCTTGTTATTTTGCCATCCAAAGAATGCTACAAAAACTGTAAATCAAACATCGGCAACAGCAGCTAAATGAGTGTTGGAAAAAGAGAATGGTGGGACACTTTGGATTTCGATAGTGAGATTGGTGGTGAGACAGTAGGAAGCTATAATATGTAAGTGAGAAGGAAGATGCAGGATTTAGGGACTAATTTAGTGAAGAGTCAAGGATGACCAAGTTTTTCACATGAGTCACTACCACGATGTTTGTTTAAAGGAAAGATGATATATGCATATTGTTGCATTTGAGAGTCTCAACCCTCAATGTGTATAGGATATTCTGGAAAGTTTTAAAAGATACAAATACCCCACCTTCGGTTCCAGAGTTTATGACTTAGTTGGGCAGAAGTGAATTCAGTCATTATGATAGGGAATTTTTGGACTGGAACAGGCGGGTGTTCCCCTGGGCAGACTGGTTCCCCGGCTCTTTGTCCACCGGAATTGAAGAATGAATCCATGGATGGAAGTTGGTATAGCAAAGGTGGAAATTTATTGAAGAACAAGTACAGATTCCCACGTGGGGAAGGGGAAAGAATCTCACAGCACAGACTCCCAAGTAGGGAGGGGGAAAGAGTGCCACTGATTTCCTGTTTCCATGGTTTATAAAGGCTGCAGTTCCTGTGCCCTGATATCCCCTCTGATTGGTCAATATTCCCTTTTGAATTGGTTACTGTCGTAATTCCTGAGCTCAAAGGTCAAACATCACTTGGGACATGTGATACCCTCCTCCCTCATTGTCTTATTCCCTTTGGGCTTTCTTCCTCCTTCTTTATTTGTAAATATAGACCTCTGGGTTACTCCCAGTTCTCTTGTGTTATGTAAATGTCATTGTTGCAGCTTCCTTGTGTTATGGAAATGTACCTTCTCCCAGCTCTCTGGTCTTTTAAAAATGTAACTTCTCCCAGTCTGTAGCCCTGTGTTTTTTTCCATGGACCCCAATTCTAAAAATTCCCTAAACCTGCCTACATTCCCCTAAAATTCCTGTTTCAATTAGTGTTTGTTTGTTTGTTTTTAAAACCTCCTGCCCCTAATGATTTTACTGTATTGATGGGGTTAATAACAAACAACATTTTAAGTGTCTCGACTTTCCACAAAAATGTTTATTTCTAAAAGATCTTTGTATTTAAAATAGTAAGACATGGTACAGAAAACTTGAAATTTATGACATTTAATAATACGGGATTGAAAATGAGGGCAGAGGATGAGGGGAGGAATAAAAATTAAAAAGATGAAGCAAAAATCTATTCAGTAATACATGGGGTGGAAAGCTAAACTTTAATGAGAGACTCTATAAATTCTGCTCTTGCAGATTCTTTTCTTTACCTCACATATCGAAGCTCCTGGCGACTCAGAAAATCCAACAGAGGGCAAGGCTGACTCAGGAACGTAGCTGAAGACTCACTTCAATGCCTTCTTCCTGCTGAACCCTTAGTCTCTCCAGCGCCATTCAGAGCCCGCTCAGTGATCACCTGTTCCTTTCTCTCAAACAGGTAGCTGCTCTTCATGGCTCAGATCTCAACTTTTCAATGCTCTCTGCGATACTTGAAATATCTATGTATCATGAGTTAGGTAATTAGCCAAAGCATTATTAATAGATAACTACCTACTTAATAATTAGCTGCTCATCGATATTGAATGAAGTGGCCACTAAAGAATTAGCTAGAACTCTGTCTCTTTCTTCTCTCCAAAAGGCAAAAAGAGAAGAGACTTTGTCCACCATTTATTAAATGGAACATCAACAAGAACTGAAACCAAACTTAGTTTCTCCTCCGATACAGAATAGGCCAAACAGGCAAGTATCATTAAAGCAGAAACCATGTAATGGAAAAAGTGGAATGTAATGGGTTTGATTTTGATGGTATTTTGCAAACAGATACTCCAAGTCAAATTTCGTAGCAGTCAAAATGACAGAAATCTGCAGAGTGGATGAAGTGGGGTGTGTGTGTGTGTGTGTGTGTGTGTGTGTGTGTGTGTGAGTGTGTGTGTAGAAAGGGACAAATTCCCTTTCAAAGGGAAGTTCAGAGAAAAAAAAACATATCATGCCACCTAGTGGCAGAAAACAAGCCGATTTCCTTCTAATCCTATAATATAAAGCAACTTTGTCTTTCCATCAGAAAATCAAACTAATTTATTAACAGAGTGGTATCTTGATTTTGCAAATTACACAGTAGTTAAAATTTAAATGTCATGGCTGT
The DNA here is from genome assembly GCF_000412655.1 of Myotis brandtii. Classification (NCBI taxonomy): domain Eukaryota; kingdom Metazoa; phylum Chordata; class Mammalia; order Chiroptera; family Vespertilionidae; genus Myotis; species Myotis brandtii. The sequence goes on along the minus strand of NW_005370908.1, from coordinate 873,513 downwards.
GTTTTAGTTTTTTGCCCACCAATGGTATTAAGAAATATGGTGAAGTTTAAAGAGCCCTGGAGTCAGAGTCAGGATCATTCCCATTTCCCTTTCCAACCAGGTTACTTAACTATCTGGAGATCAGTTTTTCCCATAGAAGGGCAGGATACTCTAAGCTGCTATCATGCTCTTAAATTCCATGTTTCAAAGTAAGCAATAGACTACTTCATAAGGGTACTCGTATCTAATGCAGTCCCTTGTGTGAAAGTCAAGCCCCCATCTTTACTAACCAAATACTTGATTACAGAACATCTTTCCACACTCTCAGACCCATTCTGGGCACATTTTACAGACGCCACCCTTCATTGCAAGCCCTTCTTTACGGCTACTTTGCATTATTGGATACCTACTGCAAATAGCCCCTTGATTACTATTCTTAACTTCTATGAACCTCAGTGGTACATATTTGTAATATATTTTTCTAACTTACATAAGTGTCCACATAGTCCCCTTTTTTCCTTTGAAATCAGATGAAGCATTCCCCAAAGAGGAAAATAAGTAAAGTTTGGTATTATGTAGCAATGTTCCTCAGATATTGTAAAGTATAAATTTCCCTTTCCCCCACCCTCACTAATAATATCTATCCAAGGGTAACCTTGCTGATCAGAATTAGGAAAGACATTAAAAACCAACAATTGATCTGAGCTGCTTGGAGCATCTCCTAATAAGCTGCCTATTCTTGCAACCAAGAAACGAGAATGTTAAGCTTTTTTGTATTATTCCAAAAGAAGTAAAATTTTCTTAAAATATAATATTTTAACTCTTCTAAATGTGACAGAAAGCCAGCAACATTTCTCTGAAGCAGCTGTTTAAAAAGTGTCAGTCATCTGCAGAAAGAGTTTTCCATTGCAAATCTGACTTTCTCTAGACCGGAGTCTTGCTCCACACCCCAGCCCCAACCAATAGCATGGATAGTAAATAGGTTTCGAAAGAGCATGAGCAGTTAATGCAAGAATCTGTTTCTTTGCTCTAAGAAGCCAGTCTTAAGATTACACATTACCTGATTGTGTCATCGCTATTCACAACATGTCACAGATGAAACTGTGTAAGGAGGAAAATCAGAATTTTTTTCTCCAAACTGGAGAATAGAAAATAAATGAGAGAAGCAGAGGAAGGGGATAGTCTATACATTAGCCCTCAATAAGCACACAGAGGGACGGGCAGTTAGATTCATGGTGAATTGCTGACATTCCCCTGATGCACTCAGAAGTATAAGATAGACACAATGTTCTTGAACTTGCTAATTACTGTATTTATTTATTTACTCAACTCCCTTTATCTTTTCCAGACATCCTTCAAGCCTCCAGCCTCCTCAACAGACAGGCACACAAATGCATTCAAGCACTTCACTTCCGGCTCCCCGCCCCCCAACCCTTTATAATACCTCTATTTAAATCTTCAGCCCCTTATATTATATGTTTACTTATATATATAGTAAACTAGACTGTTAATTATAGGAGGCAGAGACCTTATCTTTGTTAAACTTTGGACCTACTGCTATGACTGGCATATAATAGCCACTTAAAAACCCTTTATTGAATTGAATAGACTGTGTTCATTTAAACAGAGTGTTGTTCAAACTGGGACCAGAGGATTCAATCTTACTCCCTGCTTTTCATTGCAAAAGGCATGCGTATTCTCAAGAGCAGAGTTTCATAAATGGAATACTCTTCTGTTTGTTTGGAACTACAAGAAAAGAATGCTTTCCTTGGTGCTCTTTTCAGAGCATAGACAGCAAAATACTCTACTGACTGTTATTAAACACTTCTGATCGCTGGGAAGGACTAGGACATCTCCTTCAATGAGATCGGAGGCAAGAATCAGAGGAAGTGCTTCCCTCAATTTCCAGAATACTATGAGGTAGGATCAAATTTTCATTTTTCTTCAAACACTTTATTTTTTCCTATTTTCACCCATAGTAAGATCTTTGGGCATAATAATACATTACAGTTAAACCACTAAACAAGGCAAAATTTAGCCTGAGGAAAATGGTGTATCATTGTTGTTGATGTTTTGCTGTGCAAATAGTTCACTCTGGGAAAATCTCAAAGAACAACCTAAGTTTGTTCCTGGAAAGGATCTATCAATCTTATAAATGGAGCCAAGAAGGAAAGTTGCAGAGGCTTTGGTCTTGGCATGCCACTAAAGGGAAGCCAGGGGCTGGAGCAGGAATGGGGTCAGGGCAGATAGTAGAAAAATAGAAAAGATGATCCACAGACTTCTACTTGGAGCTAACTCTGTCTGAACTAAAAGGTGCCTTGATGGAGAAACACTTGGCAGCAGCCTCCAGATTTCATGCATCGTTACAATAGGCTGATGTTAAGATTATTTTCCCATAAAATCATCTTTCTGGTACTGGTCTATACCCACATACGCCCAGACATTGGAGGAAATAATGGAGTAGCTGCAGTCACCATGTTCCTGGGTGTCTAGATGTGAATGACGAAACAGTAATCTGGTGTGTGCGTATTAAGGCATAGACACGTTTATATCAAAGGGTGGGGGCAGGAAGAGACGCCACCTCACTCTTTTCTCTCCAGCTAATTTGTCTGATATTAATTTTCTCTCATGGATGCCTTGCTTTGTTGTTTGATAGTAAGAGTACTTTTTGACTCTTCAACTGGATTGCCCCTACCTTAAAGGCAATGGTGCTATTTGCTGTTTCCTTCTATCTCCCCTCCTTTATCTTATCCATCTCCCTGTCACTCAAAACAAATTATACATGTGACAAAATCTTGAGCTTATTTTGCATGGAATGATGCTAATATTAGGAGGAGTTTAAAGTTCTAGGTAAGAGGGAAAGTAAATGTTATGAAATTTGAAAGTAGTTAAGGCAAATGTGAGGAATTAAATTTTTTTATGTCTGATAATTTTAAATAATTATAATAGTCACTATTTATAGGGCTTTGAGTAGATGCAAATTACCATACTGGATTATTTTCATGTCATCTATTTCATTCTCACAAATATCCTACAATATTGAATATTACTAGCCCAGTTTTACAATGAAAAAAATATCAGATTGGAGAGTTAAGACTTGCCCAAGGTCACACTGTAAGGAATGGGAGAGCCAATTATCAAACCAAGATCTGTCAGACTGAATATTACTAGCCCAGTTTTACAATGAAAAAAATATAAAATATAAGATTGGAGAGTTGAGACTTGCCCAAGGTCACACTGTAAGGAATGAGAGAGCCAAATATCAAACCTAGATCTGTTAGATCCTAAATTCTTGATTTCAACTCTGTAAGCAAAAGCACACAGGGGTGTTTTGCTTGTTTGTTTGCATGATTTTTTTGTGTGTGTGGGAGAAGGATTATAATTTCACTCAAGATAATTTAAGAAATATTTCAACTCTGTAAGCAAAAGCACACAGGGGTGTTTTACTTGTTTGTTTGCATGATTTTTTATATTTTTTGTCTGGGAGAGGGATTATAATTTCACTCAAGATAATTTAAGAAACGCAAAAGCACACAGGGGTGTTTTGCTTGTTTGTTTGCATGATTTTTTTGTGTGTGTGGGAGAAGGATTATAATTTCACTCAAGATAATTTAAGAAATCTTATAATAGAAAAAGTTACAGTATTCCAGGCAATGTAAAGAATGTTACAATAAGGTCCCACCAAAATGTTTTGAAGTCAAGAACATATTTTGCCATATTTTTCACTTCAGGACCAAGATTCTTTTTCTTTGATGATCCAACTATCCAATGGCTCACTACATAGCTGAACCTGGATGTCTTACAAACCTCAAGCCAATTGGTCCACAACAAAGCACTAATTTTCCCCATCCCAACCAAATGTCCTCTTTTCCCCTCCTTCACTCCTCATTTTGTTTGAAGGAACCAATGTGCAATCTGGCAAGTCAACACTTGAGAAACATTTTTAACTTCTCCTCTGCTTTATGAACACCTCACAAATCTGATTTCTTTTCCTCCTATTTCTCTGGCCCCCCTTTCTCAGCTGTATTTTAGGCTTCTTCTTCCCTACTCATTTCTTTCATGTTAATGTGCCTTAGTTTTCAGGTCCTCTGCTCTCTTTTCTACTCTGTATACTCTCTTCAAGTGATTCCATTGCTGCTTAATGCCTTATGTACCATCTTAAGATGTGAATAAATTCTACATCTCTCTCTCTCTTTCTCATTATCCACAACAGATACCTAAAACTTAACAAAAATATTATCTTTGTTCCCAGAACCTGCCCTTTCTTTAATGTTTAAGTGGCACTACCATTCACAGGGTTGATCAAGCCTGAGATATGGTGTCATTTTTAACTCTTTGCTCCTCCCATCACCTCCTTAACATCAACATCAAACCATTCACAAGTCCTGTTTACTCCATCTCCTAAACACTTTCTAAGTCATTCCACTTAACATCCCCTGTGCCACTTCCTTGGTTCAACATTCCCCCCAACTTCTTTTGAACATGTTACTGCTCAGTACCTTAGATGGCTTTCCTATAAGATTGCACTTTTAGTCTGTTCTCCATGCTGCCTCTAGAGTAATTTTTCTGAAAAAACAATTCAATCTTTATTTATTCACTTTAAACATTCGATGTTTTGCCTTTGTTTTCAGAATAAAGGCTAAATTCTATAATGTGACTTTTAAGACCATTTGTAATCTTGATTTTTATCTATCCCTTTATCTTCATTTCCACCCACTCACTCCTAGAACTCTGAACTTCAGCTGTCTGGTTTTTGGAAGACCCCATGCTTCCTGTCACCTCTGGGCCCATTTATGTGTCTTATCAGGGACAGCCTTCTTTCCCAGAAAGGACAGCTTTCTTTCACCTTGAAAACTTTACTTCATCTTTAAATGTAACCACTGCCTTCTAAGAAGCTTTCTTGAAAGTCCTCTCCACCAAGTCCAGGATGATTGTCCTTTTCATTCATTTCCCTGTACACAGTACTCCCCTTAATACAAATGTTTTCATACTCCATTATATTCTTCAAACGTGTATACTTAGCATTTAGCAAATTGTTAGTCATATAGAAGAGTCTCAGTAAGTATGTTCTGAATAAATGAGTGGGAATGAAAAAAAAACAAAAAAATGAAGACCAAAACTAAATTCTGTTCAGAACTTTCAAATCTGTCCTCTCCTCTCCATTCCCACAATGGATCTTCATTATCTCTTGCCTCAATGAATGAAATACTCTCCTAATTGCTCTTCCTAATGAAGACCTCATTGTCCATGTGGTGGGCCATGGTGCAAGCAATCAGAAAACATGCATGTCAGACTGGTCACACAATGACAGGGAGTGAAGGCCAAATCAGTAAGAAAACATGCACAAAAAAAGAGGTGCTAATAAGGTGGCATCAGTGTAGGGTTTCTTGAGTTTACCAGATGGCAAGACCAGATGAGTATGGGACATTTCTAGCTACCACGATGACTTAACCATTTCTCAAAGACCCCCAACTCCAAATGCCAGCACATTGGGAATTGGGTTTTAATATATTACTTTTAGGGAAACACAAGCATGAATGCATCCATCATGAGTTTGGAGGGATGTGGGAGAGTTCTCCATTCTGTGCATAGCTGGTAGAGGTGGAGAGAAGAGTGTATCTGTATGGATGAGCCTCCTGGCGCCATCCTCTGACGGGTTAGCAGTGTCATGATCCACCACCTCAGATATCCATTTGAATGAACTGTCCTGCTTTCATGTGATTCTCAGCCTAGGAAAATTTTCTCAGTTAATAAGCTTAATTTTCCGATTTTCTTCAGATGAAATACATCTTCACAAAGAATGTGATTTTTGAGGTGATTCTGGAAGGAATGGGTAGGATGGTATTAAGAAGTTCAGGTGGCATGGGAAGGTAGGGAGAATAGAGCACGAAGGTGGAAGAATGTGGGGTTCCAAAATAACTACAGATAGCTCTGTGGGTCTGATATGTGGGGTATATTGATGATTTATCATGAGCCATTATGTGCAATAAGTTCAGTTCAGGAGATACAAAGATGGATCAATTAAGTCATTCACACATTAATGAGACAGACAATGTATTAAATGTGTACTGTGTGTCAGACACTACAATAGAGGATGAATAAGATGTGGTCCTCCTACTTGCTGTTGGAAAACTGAGGTGCATTGTTCATTAGACTGCTGCTTGGGGACAGAGAGTCCAAGCTAAGTGCTATGATCTCACCATAGTATTGACAAGAGAGTTACTTTTGTATCTCTTGCCACACCTTTTGTAATACCTAGAAAAGTGAATATAAGAAGTGTTCCAAGCCCTGGCTACTGTGGCTCAGTTGCTTGAAGTATCATCCTATGCACCCAAAGGATGAGGCTTTGATTCCCCATCAGGGCCCATACCCATGTTGTGGGTTCAATCCCCAGTTAGGGTGCATATGGGAGATGACCAATGGATGCTACTTTCTCATCTCTCTCTCTCTCTGTCTCTCTCTGTCTCTCTCTCTCTCCTCCTCTCTTTCCTCCTCTTTCTCTCAAATTAATGGAGGCCTATACTTGGGTGAAGATTTTTTTAAAAAGTGCTCCAAAAATAATTGTCACATTAGAAAAATAAAACATCACGTGTTTAATCAAAGAGTATATTTTTAATACATGTGAACTTTGTATGAGAGGTAATTGGTATTCAAAAATGAAAGAAAGGCCCAGCCAGTGTGGCTCGGTGGTTGAGCATCAGCCTTTGAACCAGGAGGTCATGCTTTGATTCCCAGTCAGGGCACATGCCCTGGTTGCAGGCTTGATTCCCAGTGTGGGGGATACAGGAGGCAGTTGATCAATGATTCGCTCTCATTATTGGTATTTCTATCTCTCTCTCTCCGTTCCTCTCTGAAATAAAAGTAAAATAAAATTTAAAAAAGAAAGAAAAGTTGTTCCTGATAGGACATGTAAATGGAAACAGAAATTAACTCAAAGTATATTTTCTAAGTCTATTTTGATAGAATTAAATGCATAGATTATTGTAGCTCAACACACACAAAAAAATTGCCCTAACCGGTTTGGCTCAATGAATAGAACGTCGTCCTGTGGACTCAAGGGTCCCAGGTTCGATTCCAGCCAAGAGCATGTACCTTGGTTGCGGGCACATACCCAGTAGGGAGTGTGCAGGAGGCAGCTGATCGATGTTTCTAACTCTCTATCCCTCTCCCTTCCTCTCTGTAAAAAATCAATAAAATATATTTTTTTAAAAATTAGCTAGAATTAATACCTTGGAAGGTGCAAATAGTGAGTCGTTTCTATCATTTAAATTTGCATTTTGACATCAGGATGCAGGTAATTTGTGGATAATTTCTCTATTATAGAATTATTCCCACTTCAATTGAATCTAAATTATACTTGCAATACACTCGAAAGCGGCACCATAATTATTAGAATTTTCTTTTTCTTCCTATTGCTTCTCAAATCACAAAGACTACTACTTCAGGAATCAGGGTCAGGAACTGGATAAACTAAGGAGTGTTATAGTAAATGTAAACAGTGGCTATTAAATGGTCATGAAAAAGGGGGTTGGGGAGTAGTAAAATAAATATTTGCAGGTTGGAGCAAAAAAAAAAATCAAAACTCCCACAAATCCTCTTGATCTTAATGTCACTGGAGTGGAGTATGTTTCCTTTATGAATGTAGGGCACTAATGCCTTTAATTTCACAGGGAAACTTTCCAATGGACTATTAGTAAATATGCTATTATAGTGAAATTCTGAATAAATGGTGGGTGGGAACAGAGTTGTTAATGTAAAAGCAGGAGATCTCTGTGGCCTCTGGTACTAGAAAATTGCCTTTGGTTAAAAATAGCACAAAGACATGATAAAAAAAAATGTTTAAAAATACTTCCAAGAACATGACAGCCAGAATGTGTGGGCCATACTTCCAACTTAAAGACATCAAAAAGTTTTTAACTCAATCTGTTGGAAATTGCTTTTCCAAAAGGTAATATCCTTAATGGAAACCAAATAGAAAATGGATTCACATTTCCAATATTTGCTTTACAGTCATCTTTGCTCAAACACATAAGTTTGAGCAAAGATGACTGTAAAGAAGCCAGGGCTACCCCACTTCTTACAATTGTGATTATTTCAATCAAATTTTTTTAAGCTACCATGAAAACAATTAAATTATTTATTCAATTTCCATTTTGTTTTTATTTTCTTAAAAATAAAATAAGTCTTAATTAAAGTCCAAGATAAAAAAAAAGAGGTAAGTGAGCATTTGACTACTTTAAATATATTTAAATCCCAAGATTGAGAGGCTGGGTGAAAAAAGTGAAGGGATTAAGCAAAGAAAAAAATATTCACAGATACAGACAACAGTATGATAGTTACCAGAGGGAAAGGGGGGTTGGGGAGAAGTAGAAGAGAGTAAATAGGGGATAAATGGTGATGGAAAGAGACTTGACTTGGGGTGGTGAACACACAATACAATATACAGATGATGTATTATAGATGTGCACCTGAAACCTGTATAATTTTATTAACTAATGTCACCTCAATAAATTCAATAAAAATGTTTATTAAAAATAAATAAATATTTTATTGATATGTGACAGAAAGTAATGGAAGTCCTTTAATTACATGACTGTCTGTGGTTGAAATGTCTCAATTTTTAAAACTAAGAATTAGAATGCTGTATTTATTTGGTGGATGTAATGAAAACCCAATACTCAAAGCCTATTCTGCAGATATCATCTTACTAACTAAATGATACCTTAAGGATAGCTACTCACAATAACTATAAGAACTTTTTTTATTATTAAATAGGTTATATGATGCATCAGATAATTGATCAATTCGTTTTTTAAGAAATCAATCCACTTAAAGAAGATAATCCAAACCAAGTGTTTTACTGTGGGAAAAACTTAGTGCGTATACATTCCCCTGAGCCATGTACGCACAGCTCTATTTCAACAATAGAAAAAGCTTAACAGTTCTCTAAAGAGATATGCAAATTATGCCAATTATTTTTTTTCCTCTTTTGGATAAAATTCTTACATGAATATCTAACATTACTTATTTTTTATTTATTTACTTATGGAATTTCCCTATCAGAAATAAAACTAAGAAAATAATAATTATGACAAGTAAAATAACCACATTAAATCTAAAAATCAAAGGTTCAGAGATATCCTTTTGTGCAGCTACTAATGATATATGGATCTTTAATGCTTACTAAAAAGTGTTTCTTCATTACTTCAATTAATCACTTTTGAGATGGCAAGTGATCTAAATAATTATTTTTAAAACATTTTAAAATGAGATTTTCCCCCTAAATGTTTCAATTATAAGTGAGAAAAAAAATAAATATAACAAGAGGGAGCTTTATATATACAATAAAAGATGAATATATTCTGTATTAGTGTGTTTCTGAAAAATCAAATGTTTAAGGGAAATGTCAAAAATGTATTTTATTTTCAAATCCTATGAGAGTTTGTTTTTAAATATTCAAACATCCCACTATAACTAATTCGAGTAATATATTTTTGGATTTTTTTGTTGTTGTTGTTATTCAGTTTTAGAAACAGCTCGTATCTTTAAAGCTCTGGAATGGTGTAAATCATTACAGTGGTTTCACATTTTCATGGGATCAAGGAAACAACAGTAAGCTCATAAAACAGATACCACTAATTATGCAGAGGAGAAGTCATAAAGTTACTGGGAAAAGCATGTTTTATATTCATGGACACATCATTAAAAGTTTAAGACATGCTATCAAATTCTACATTTTAATACTATACCCAACAGCATTAAACCCTCCCAACAAGAAAATCAGATTGTTTAATGATCCTGTTTTGCCACACTGGTTTTATATGTCTGCAGTTGAAGCAGATGTGGAATTTGCATTGCGGAACATTTTTTTAATCACTGGACAATTAAAAAATCATTTTATTTTTTATATCTTAAAAAACACACACACCTGAATCATCTTCCAACATCCATCTCTTGAATAAAGTGTACTTACTGAGGTAATAGGCCTGATTCCAGATCAGATCTGTGGATTTTTAAAATAATGACTTGAGTTTTCTTCAGAACGTATAAAAACATAAGGGGGGTTCAATAGTGATAAATAACTTCCACTTTAAATTAATTTCTAAAGTGTAAATGAAAACTAAGAAATAAGGTAAAATAAAATTCCATGGGGCACATATGAAAATACAAAATTATATCCTATCACTAAGAGAAATCCAAGAATTGTACAAAATGTTAATATTACAGACAGCAATTTAAATAGATGTTTATAGCCAGAACATCACAAACTTTTACCAAAAAGCCCAGATTTATTCTGCGGCCTTTTTTAAACTTGCCTACAAAAGGATTGAAGATGCTCTAATATCTCAGTTTGTGCACAATTCTAACATGTCTCCATTTGTACATAAGTAAATGCTTTGCATTCCACAATTTAAGCATGTGTTACAGTCAGCTCTCGAATATACACTTTCTTGAGTATTTTAATGGGAATTTTTCCATGCTGATAGCTGCAAGCTTAATCTCAAAGTGAAAGTAAAATATAGTCATGGCAAATTCCAAAATGAGACCAAAAAGGCTGCAAATGGAAGGAAATAGAATGATTAGCTGTTGGGGATAAGAAAGAAACCATGGGAAAAACAAAGTCATTGAAAATACTTGAAATCTGCAGGAGAGATTTATGCACCAGATCAGAGACTGAACTAAAGGAACCAATCAGTTCAAGGAATTTAGTGAGGGTTTATTACTGGAACTTGAAGTCAGCAGTCAATGGATGTCCATGGGAAGAAGACAGAGAGCCTGGGCTGCTCCCCCGCTGTCCCGTCCTGGTGTCTTACTTTGCTATATTTTCACCTTCATTCAATAATATTTTTAAAATTTTTTATGCATCATAGTGGACTTCAAATGGTGAGAACGTATGTTTAAAATACTAAAAAATAAAATTATCTGGCTTTGATTTCTGGACTCACCAGATTAGGACAGATGCGGGTTTCCAGTTTAAAAGCTACAGTATGTATACTGTACATCCAAATGCACAGTAGCATGTACCATACGCACAAATAGATCGACATTATGAACTACAACAAGGAACAAAATTTCCTCCAAACTAATTGTACTAAAGTGAAATATAGAGGAAAATGCAAATAAATAGATAGGTATAGATAGATCATTATTATAGGCCAATTTACCTTTTAATAAAACTGTATTCTATTTATACACGCACAAACAACAGCAATTACTAAGTGTCTGTCATTGTTTATTTAATGTAATTTATTAAATTTAGTTAATCCTCTTGACAACTTAAGAGGTAGATACTATTCTTGTCCCTATTTTATAATGAGGTTCCAGATCTTGTAAATGGAGGAGCTGTGATTAAACGCCCAGCAATTTATAAAAATTTCTCAGAATATGATGTAATCTTGGTCAACTTCACAAGCTAGGTAATATATATATGTGTGTATATATATATATACAAATTAGAGAGCCTTTCATTGTCTATAGATATTGATACAATACATTCATTTATTTTGTTAACACAAAAGCTTGTATGTTTCATTCTCTCGGAATCTCCACCTCTGAGCAAATCTTCCCTCTTTGGCATCAAGGACATGATGATTTGGGCTCTAAATCCATTTAACTGGTAAACATGAAGAAATGCAGATTTGGGCCTTTTGAGGTTCACTGATACGTAAATATTTTTAGTAAAACTATTGATATCGGGACAAGCACGGTACTTTTCTAAGCTTTCCGGAATCAGCTTTTACAAATTTGGAGCTGGTTTTAATTCAAGCACTGCAAGTGAAATACAACAAACTTAGAAGAAAATAGGGTTACTCATTTGCATCTCCAATTTAATAACGCCTCTAATTGTTCAGTTACCAAAGTTAGATCCAAATGCTTCTCCTCTGTCAAAGGCAGCTGCTCGACCAGGGAACAGTGATTTGATTTTTCCGCGGGTACATGTGCACTCGCTGTTCTCCTGATGAATAAATAATGCCATGATGCCGCGGAGTTGCGGACCTTGCCCTTCTTGTGAAAAGGGCTGCATCTGCTTATTCTCAGACATTCATGATCCTAAAGGAATAAGACACCAGAGGCCTGCGAATGAGAAGGCCTTTTCAGACGTACAAAGCCTTCGCTTCTGAATCCACCTTAACCAGTTTGGAGAAAAGGGCTTTTGGCACCAAGGCATCCTTCAGGGAAGACTGATAATGATCACTAAAGACTTACTGGGGGCTGCTGCCTCACTCACTTCAAAGGCTTTCTCTCTTAATCAACATTAAATCATCATTTTGCCAGGGATATGGGGACAGCTGTACACAATCTATTTGTTTTAAAGCAGATTACAGCCAGGTCTCTCGGCCAAAGTATAAACTTCTTAATGTTGTGTGTGCTTTAATATTTTCTAACTTGGAACTTTAATTTCTAATTTACTGTTCCAAATTGGCATTTCTATCTTAGCTGATGGATTGCATCTCCCCCTCAAAAAATCTGAGCTAATAGTTTTATCAATTATGTAGATCATTTAAACAACCAAGCAAAATAGACCAAAACAAAACTTTTAAAAATAAATCATCTAAATATTTCAGGCTGAAAAATATGAAGTCTCAACTCACTACATCATTTTGTGTGATGTATACAGATACCACACCATTGTGATTGTCTTACTACTTATTATTAATC
>NW_005370908.1:859324-860821 GCF_000412655.1 Myotis brandtii | reverse complement strand
AGGCCTCTTCTTTTTTTCTTCTTTAGAATGTAGATCCATGTGCCCTTCATCATTTGCCTTTGTTTTGATCCTGTGACATTGGCAATCCTAACCTCCTTATCCCCTGGTGGTCCTGCTGAATCAAGAACAATTACAAAGGCATTTTATTACCCAATTAAAGAAAAGATGATTTATTACCCAATTAAAGAAAAGATAATGACCCACCGCGAGGCCAGTGTTGCTCAGTGGTTGAGCGTCGACCTACGAACCAGGAGGTCACGGTTTGATTCCCGGTCAGGGCACATGTTGGGTTTCAGGCTTAATCCCCAGTGGGGGGTGTGCAGGAGGCAGCCGATCAATGATTTTCCCTCATCATTGATGTTTCTATCTCTCAGTCTCCTTCTCCTCCTCTCTGAAATCAATAAAAAATTCATTTTTCCCCCACCCCAAAATAATATAATGATCTAGGTCCCTAACTTGCACCCCAATTAATATCTCCAGTTTTATACAAAAGAATATTAAACTACAACATCTAGAGTCAATCCAACAATTGCCACTTCAAAATTATATATTGCCCTGGATGGTGTTCTCAGTGGTTAGAGCATTGGCCCACCACTAAAATGTCCCAAGTTCAATTCCCTATCACATACCTGGGTTGCAGGTTCAATACCCCACCCTGGTTGGGGCACATACTGGAGGCAACCAATGAATGTCTCTCACACATCAATGTTGTTTCTTTCACTTTCCTTCCTCCCTCCCTTCCACTATAAAAATCAATGTAAAAAATATCCTTGGTAAGAACCAAAAAATAAATAATGTATATATTAAGTACATACAACTTCTGCTACATTGAATTATAGTCAATTAATACAAAGTCCTTGCTTAGCTAAATTTGGTTCAAAACAATATCAACACTATAAATGATTATGTAATTAGAGAATGTTCATGCTATGTAATATTTTATTGATTTTTGAGTAGTTTATGATTGTTGATCATCTATTATGAGTCACTACCTCCATCTGATTACTGAATTGAACAACAGAGATTTTTTTCTAAATTATGTTGCTATAGCATTATATGAAAATCAATAAATATTTTTGGGTCCTATAATTCCAGCATTTCTAGCAACAACTTTTTAAATATTTCACACTTTTGTTAGAAATATAAAAAGGGAAAGAATAAATGTAGATTAAAATTTGATTTCTTAAGACATAACCAGATATTTTATGATTCTACAGAATCTTAACAAAATCTCTACTAAATTAATTTTTAATATATATATTTTTTTTTTTACAGAGAGGAAGAGAGAGGGACAGTGAGTTAGAAACATCGATTAGAGCAGGGGTAGGCAACCCCTGGCATGCGTGCCAAACATGGCACACCAGTAACTTTTGCTGGCACACGAAACCCTCTCTTATAATCTTCCATTTACAATTTTTTTCTTAATATCGACTTTTTTATTTTTCAGATAAATTCAGTGTAGGTGCATCTTAGATAAATAAATAATTTTACATAACA
>NW_005370908.1:853397-859118 GCF_000412655.1 Myotis brandtii | reverse complement strand
AAAGTTTTCTGTCGGACTATCAGTGTACATGTATACATTAAAAAATAAATGTATTTTTCATCATCATATACTGTGTTTTTGTCACTCGAATGAATTTTATTATTTCTTCAAGGTTCTTCACATACCTACACCTTAAGAGATATCAAGTAGGCATAACATGTTCTCAAAAAATTAGGGTTGGCACGCAGAAGAATTTTGAGTCAGAGATTTTGCTGGTTTTGGCACACACTCACAAAAAGATTACCCACCCCTGGATTAGAGAGAAACATCGATCAGCTGCTTCCTGCACACCTCTTACTGGGGATGTGCCCTTGATCGGAATCGAACCTGGAACTTTTCAGTCCGCAGACTGATGGTCTATCTACTGAGCCAAATCGGGTAGGGAGCTAAATTAATTTTTAAATTATAATTTAAACTAGTCTCCCCTTCTGTTAGGGAATAAATTCTAAACCCCTAGTGGATGCCTGAAACGGTGGGTATATTCCCAGTACTGAACCATATATATTTATATGCTATGATTATGCCTAATTATACATACCTATTCATTTAATGGAAGGCTTTATGGCTTCTCTTTGGCATATCCAAATTGTCAGCATCACTCTTGTGTTTTGGGGCATAATTAGCTAAAATAAGGGTTACTTGATCACAAGCATTATGATGCCATGACAGTCAATCTGATACCTGAGGTGGCTACTAAGTGACTAATGGGCAGGGAGCATATACTGTGTGGATACGCTGGACAAAAGGATGAATCATGTCCTGGACAGCACTGATCGAGATGAAGATTTCATCATGCTACTCAGAACAGCTTGCAATTTAAAACTTATGAATTGTTTATTTATGGAATTTTAAATGTAATATTTTCGGACCACAGTTGACTATGGGTTACTGAAACCCTGGAAAACGAAACTGTGGATAAGCGGACTCATCATAGATGAGCAACAATAATAAACTGCTAGAAAGTCAATAAAATATAACATAGCATGAACATTCTCTAATTACATAATCATACTGGAGATTATACAGTCACTAGTGGAGGCTTTGATTGCTATTGTTTTCCGTCGTTGCGAGGAGTTCTATAAATGAAAGACTGAAAGAAATGAAGACCCCCAGAATAGAAGAAACTAAAGACCTCAGATGGGTGAGCACCTCTTTTCTTCTATTTACATTAGAAAGAGTGCCAATTGCCAGTAAAGGGGGGGTGTCATACAGGCTCTCTCTAAGAGTAAATGCTGTTGGAACCCTAACCTCCACCGACCACATGTCATAAGTATGGAGAGATCCAAGAATGGAAACATTTAGTCATAGCTATGCCACCTTCACACCTTCCAAGGCAGGAGGAGACTTCTGCCCCAGTCTATATTCAGAGTGCTGACATATTTCATACATGGTTTAGGGGAAGTCCAAAAGGACTCCTGCATCAAGACCATTCTAGTATAACTCAGGAATGGATGAATGGAAGTCACTAGCATAGCTCAGGAAATCTGGAAACTACTTCTCATTTTCCCTTCTGTCTTCTCTCTCATCTTTCTCCCCAGGCCTTTAGCCCCATTGATAAAATTTCTAAACCTTTCTATTTAATTCTTGGATTCTCAATCAGCCAAGAATGGTACAGTTATGAGGCAGTATAATATGGTGATTAAGAGCATAGGTGAAAGAATCAAATGTACCACCCGAGTTCAAATCCTGGTTTGGCCACTGTCATATGGTGTACCATTGAAATATTACTTAAATTCTGATATATAAAAGTACCCCCCTAGCTGGTATGGCTCAATGGATAGAGCATCAACCTGTGGACCAGGTTTGATTCCAGTCAAGGGCATGTACCTTGGTTGCCAGCTCCTCCCTGGCCTGGGCCCTGGTCAGGGCTCATGCAGGAGGCAACCAATCCATGTATTTCTCTCACATCGATTTTTTCTCTTTGTCTTTCCCTCTCTCTTCCACTTTCCCTAAAAATCAATGGAAAAATATCCTCGGGTGAGGCTAAAAGAAAAATTAATTCATTAAATAAAATAAAAGTACCAACCTATAAGATTGCTGTGAGAATTAAATGAGGAAATATGTATAAAGTTCTAAGCATAGTACTTCGTATATAGTAAATGCTCAATAAATGATAAATATGACATTATCATCTCATCATAAATAGCATGCAGATCTGTGAGGTCATCGTGTAAAAGCTAAAAAATAAATATTGTGATTAATTACAGTGATATTATTATCCCATCATCACTAATTGGCATAACACCATGCAAAGATACCAAGTACAGTTCTCCTTGTTTATTTGAACAAAAAATAAACATGACTCCAAAGTAACAGATAACTCTTAACAACCATAATTGGAAAAGAGGAGGAATTTACTGTTGAGGTTGATTTATGTGACGGGTATGAGTGGCTGTCTTTAGAATTACTGAAAAGACACCCAACTCCCAAGTGAAGCAATGGAAATCTTTTGATTGCTGCATTCCACAAACCATCCTCAAAGTGTTTATTTAGTCTAAATGCCTAACTGGCTCATCATCTTTAGAGGTTTTATAGCTTACCGTTTATCCTTAAGTTCAAGAATTCATATCGCCAGTGGAATTTTTTCCATTAGGGTAAAATATCAACGTTTCAACACTGAGGAAACACATCCTAGCATTTTATGACTGGGCTTTTTAGAACTTCACAGGACTGAAGTAAGAATTTTACTTGACGTGCTATGGGATACAAACATTTATTTCTTCATCTCTCTTTCTGATTCTTAATCAAAACATTTGTTTTAGTTATTTGTCCTTGCAATCAACTTTTATTGGCATCTTATAATTTTTTTTTACAAATGAAGTTCTATCATGTTGTATATTTTCATTGCCAGAGTGACACAAAATTAAAGTCATTGTCCTGAAATATTGAAATATTAGTGTCTGAACATTGAATGGGGGATATTATGAATAACTGAAATACTAACAAAGATTACTTAGAGCTTCTGAAACTAAAAAAAACTTCATATTTACGATGGCAGGGAAATAATTGACCATCAATATATTTAAAGGTAACCCAATGAATAAAATATACTTATGAAGCCAAAAAAGAAAAGAAACCCAATGAAATAACCAGAATAAGAAAATAAATGTCCCTCCAATGTAAGAGCATGTTAGAGTTGATTTGAAAAAATTAAACAAGCCTGGCCAACATTGCTCAGTGGTTGAGCATCGACCCATGAACCAGGAGATCATGGTTTGATTCCTGGTCAGGGCACATGCCCAGATTGTGGGTTTGATCCCCCACAGGGGTCATGCAGGAGGCAGCCAATTAATGATGCTCTCTCATCATTGATGTTTCTATCTCTTCCTTTGCCTCCTCTCTCTGAAATCAATAAAAATATATTTAAAAGAAACAAGAAATTAAACAAAATGAATCATATTTTGTCTTTTAAAGGAAAGAATTGATGAAATGTATTCATAAAGGTTGTATTTACGCTACAAAAAATTATCCAGGTAGTATAACCAATATACCTACAAGTATGGGCAAAAGTAGGTTTACAGTTGTGAGTACACTAAATACAGTTTATTTTGTATTATTTATTAGTGATTGTATTATTTATTTGTATTACAACTATAAACCTACTTTTGCCCACCCCTGTATTATGACAACATGTAATTATATTAAAAATGTATTAGGAGCCATTGGCACTGGGCTAACTTTATTTTGGATGGTTGAATTTCTTAAAGTAAGGTTGGGTTTCCATTTTTTGAGGCAGAGCCAGTTAAGAAGTGGCAGATCTGGTAACAACTACTTCCTTTAATCCCACCCCTCTCTATTTTAGGTTATGCTTCCTGCAGTGTGTGGCACCCCCAAGTTGCCCCCTGCTATTCCGCAGAACCCTCCCCCCCTCTACTCCAAGCTTCTCCTACTCTCCCCCGCTTTTCCAGAGCCTCCTCCATCTAAATGTATCCCTGGTGAGTCTTAGCTTAGGATACATGATTGATGTTACCAGCTGATAAAAGTGGTTAAGGTAATATCTAGTTTAAATATATCCTAAGTCTATGTTTTAATGTGTTAATATTTCTAACAGTTAGGGAGTGATTCCTTAATAACTCAAAATTCTAAATGAATAACAAATGCTGAATTCCTTGCCTGTGAAAGCTTTTTGAACTTTCATATAAGAAATCACCTACACCAAAACCGGTTTGGCTCAGTGGATAGAGCGTCGGCCTGCGGACTGAAAGGTCCCGGGTTCGATTCCGGTCAAGAGCATGTACCTGGGTTGCGGGCACATCCCCAGTAGAAGATGTGCAGGAGGCAGCTGATCGATGTTTCTCTCTCATCGATGTTTCTAACTATCTCTCTCCCTTCCTCTCTGTAAAAAATCAATAAAAATATATTAAAAAAAAAAAAGAAATCACCTACTTCACCCTCATATATTGCTATGCATTTGATCACTTAAGATATAGTATTTGCTAGACTACATCATGTTATTCACAGCAGGATATAGACAATTCCTGATAACATTCTTACTCTGTGTAAAAGAAGCTATATGAAATCATTGCACCTAAAAGAAAGAAACAAATCGAAGGTTGATTACCTTCTCAAAATTAAAAATGAAACTTCCAATATTTTAAATGATATGTGGGGGTGGGGTAAAATGTAATTAAATAGGCGCATAGGAGTTCCGGGTAGGAGCACGTACAGAAGGCAACCAATTGATGTGTCTCTCTCTCCCTCTCTCTAAACATAGCCTCGAGTGAGGATTAAAAAAAAATGCGATTACCATTTCTAGGCGACCTGATAAGACTTCAGCATAGAAGTAATTCGTTATACTCGCAGCTGTAGCATGACCGGTTGATTGGCTGTTGAGGTCTCGCCTGTGTTTAAAACTCAGGCCGATGGCCTCTCTGGGCCTGTTTCTGTATCGTCTGGTGACAGACACAGAGTCCACCCGGTAGACCGGTGCGGAGGAAGAGGTGGGCTAATCCCTGTCAAATGCTTCCCCCAACGGTGGGAACACGGGGAAGGACTGCGACAGCGACCTCAGGCCATGCATTAATCCGTGTTCCGAGAGCGGATTACAGCCTAAGCCCTGGGATCCGACCTGGGATCCGCCCTAGAGGGCGTGGCAAGCGAAGGCGCCAATAGGCACACAGCGCATCTGGCTGCGGCTCCATAAGTGCCAGGCCCTGCACGGAGCAATTACTTGCCAGCCCGACCTCACCTCCAGACACAGTGGCTCCTGACCGCGCTCAATGAACTAATGGATCCCACAGCTGAAGATCCAGTTCAGTTATCCGGCAACTGCCAAGAGACTCACCCTTTACCTCAGGAAATTGAGGAGTTCGTCCTGGAATTCTCTGAGACACATGAGTCAAGAACTCCAGCTGCACCAGAGCCACAGATCTGCATGCCTCTGACTGCCCGTGGTGAAGAGAGCCAACCTGAGTCCGCTCAGAACCAAGTGATGGCTCCTTTGACGCCCACAATGACGGTTTCTGCATGTTCTAATATCCCTGGGACAGTCCTTGACCAGAACTCAATAACTCTCCCTGTTAATGCCTTCGATAAGCCCCCTGGAGAACTAAATGAGACTGTCTCCATGGACCAGAAGGTGACCTCCTTTGATCAGAGAAAACCCACAGCAACCTCCTGGATGATAGGTGTTACTGACAACCCAAAGACATTGTTCACTGATTGCCAAAAGACAACCATCACTGCAAACAACATGACAATCTCCAAAGAAGGTAGCCAGAT
>NW_005370908.1:848513-853154 GCF_000412655.1 Myotis brandtii | reverse complement strand
TTGGTGGGGACCAGACCCATTATGGAGGCCAGATGACAGCTCTTAAAGGGGACTATCCAGTGACCTTCATTGGGAACCATTCCTTTACTGAGGGCCAGGTGACAACATACAGCAGTGACAAGACTCTCTATGGGGGTCAGATGGGGACCCTTAAGGGGGACCAGATGAGAGCCTTTACTGATGACCACACTCTCGGGGACCAGATGAGAGCCTTCACTGATGACCACACTCTCTATGGAAGCCATATGATGCCGTGTCAGTCGCCATCATTGCCATACCTAGGATCCCTGTACTGTTCAAGTTCCCATTTGACCCAAGGACAATCCCTAGAAGAGCAGAAGTCAAAACTCAAAACCCAGAGACGTCAGTTCAAGAAGAATCTTGACATTTTAAAGCCCTACACTTGCACATACCAGGACTGTCAGAAATCATATTCAAAGTATTCCTCTCTCCAATTCCATTATCGCAAACACACAGGAGAGAGGCCCTACAAATGCAATGTGAAGGGATACACATGGGAATTCGCCCGTTCAGATGAGCTCAAGAGACACAACAAAAGGCACAGTGGGGAGCGACCCTACCTGTGTACTCTGTGTGACAGGCGTTTTGCACGATCTGATCACTTACAGCAGCACCAGAAAGTCCACCAGTGACTACGAACCTGAATCCATCAGCCCATGAGGAAACAAGATTCTCCTTAAGCCTTTGCTTGCTTAGCACCTAGCATTGTGCCACCACATTGTAGGTGCTTCATATGACTTGTAAACTTTTAAGGTTTTTATTTTTTATTTTCTAAAACATTGAAGAAATAGCCCAGCTGGTGTGGCTCAGTGGTTGATTGTCGATCCATGAACCAAGAGGTCACTAGTTTGATTCCTGGTCAGGGCACATGCCCGGGTTCAGGGCTCTATCCCAGTGGGGTGTGTTCAGGAGGCAGCCAATCAATGATCCTCTCTTATCATTGATGTTTCAATCCCTCTCTGCCTCTCCCTTTCTTGCTGAAATCAATAAAAATATATTTTAAAAAGATGTCTCTCACTATCCCTCTCCCTTCCTCTCTCTCTAAAGATCAATTAAAAAATTTTTAAAGCATAGAAGAAATACATTATGCATTTCAATAGAATCATAAGCATTTAATTTATTCAAACATTGAGCCTCCTGCCCTGACTGTTATTGCTCGGTTGAGTGTCGTCCTGTGCACCAAAAGGTTGCTGGTTCGATTCCCATTCAGGGCACATGCCCAGGTTATGGGTTCAATACCAGTCTAGGTGTGTATGGAAAGCAACCGATCAAAGTTTCTCTCTCTCCCTCTAAAATCAATAAAAACATTTTTTAAAAAGTTGAAAAAATTAGGAGCATAGTTTTTTACTCAAGGTTTTCCAAGCTTTTCCTATATTGTATTTTTAGCCCAGATGAGAGAAATTAAAAGTAAAAATATATTAAACAATTTGATCAGCAACACAAATTACGTCCATGCCAAGTGAAGAATTAGGGCAATTATCAAAAGACAGGTCCTCCCCAAATCCTCAGTTTCATGAAATACCTATATAATTAAAACAAAATGACCTTCTAGCTTGAACTATGTGAATAATTGACTCAATTCTCCCATTCATTTTGTAAAGGTAGTTACCATCAGAATGATAAAAATATATCTCTTATAAGGAGACCTCAAAAGACTGAGCCATCCAGGTTTAGAAAATTGAAAACAAAGCCAAATGTTTACTCAAAATTAAACCCAGAACTTCTTTTGAAATTCACTGAGAGAGCAATCATTTCCAATGTCTTTTCACCTTTTGGTATGAGATGGAAGTCAAACTGGAAAGACTGAAACACTTTAAGGAAGGCAGTAAAACAAAAACAAGCCTTCTTGTAAGACTTTTAGATGAAAGAGTTTTGAATAAGCATTTAATCATGTGGATCCTGGTTCAAGCCAAGCTGAACCTCAAAGGTTTACCTGTGCTCATTATTTAGAATTCACAAAGAAATGGAAACGCATTGCATCTGTTGGGAACATTGACGATGAAATGATTTTTGCAAGGAAACGGAATATTTACAGTAAGCCCATAGTTGTGGTCCATCTGGCATAAGAGAATAACAGAAGACGGCATTTCGGCTGGGTAGTTTTGTTTTCAAATTCTCACAATCTGAGTCTTTTTAAGCTTGTACAGGGGATTTTAAGTCTAAATCAATGAGCAACATAATTTTCTGATTTAAAATTTCTGTAGTTTTGTGTTGTAGAAGACTGCTTTGGTTTTAAAAAAAAATGTTTTTGGAAAGATCATTGTTAAGAATATGACAAGGATCAGTAATAAAATTAAGTATTATTATCTACCTATAAATAGTTCACAAAGCACAAATTTGATGAATCAGAATTTTATTAGTGTAGTGAGTCTATTAAGAATGTCAATCACCAGTGATGTTTTCGAACTTGTGGTATTTTGCAGTTGATTGCATGGCTGCCACATTGGCACATCAACCTGTAAAACCCCTATTTTTTTAAAAATTAATCCTCACCCGAGGATATTTTTTCCACTGATTTTTTAGAGAGAGCAGAAGGGTGGAAGGGAAGGAGGAGAGACAGAGGGAGACAGAGAGAGAGACAGAGAGAGACAGAGAGAGAAACATTGATGTGAGAAAGACACATCTATTGGTTGCCTCCAGACTAGGGCCTGAGATTGAACCTGCAATCCCCTTGACCAGGAACCAAACCCACAACCCGTTGGTGCACCAAGTGATGCTCCAACCACTGAGAAACACCAGCCAGGGCTAAAACCCCTGTTTTTACTCAGCCACGAAGATGCAACCAATAATCAAAGAGGGGGGAAAAAAATCAAGATTTTTCTCTAAGCAGAATTATCTTTTAGAACACCAGGGTCAGCTTCTCTGACATGTTGTCTTAAGAATCACAGGAGATTGTAAACTGAATAAACTGGCACTACCAAGAGGTGGCCCTAACATACTTTGGCATTCTTCCAGAGCTGATTCTATTTCTTCTTCCTTTTAGAAGGTGACAGCACCTCTTCCTTGAGACAGGATATCCAAGCACACTGTATACACACTCTGAAAAATCATGCTTACAACTGTCACATGAAAGAATTTACAAAGTTACATTTCCACACTGTTTTGGCTTCTTCCACATCCTGACAATAACCAGACTATATGCTTCACTTGTTCTGAAGCCATATATAAATAATAGAATGATATAAAGAATAAAACAAACTGCTTTCCAAAAACGGAGTCTGTAAATCAAACAGTGGGGCAAGCTTTGCTTCCAAAACATCTCAGCTCTTTCTGGGTGCCAATAATCGCTGTCACAGAAGAGTCGCTGAATTACTTTTGATAAGGACTAGCCAATCTTACAAGAGGTAATTACTGAAAGAAGAAAAAAATAAGGATCCTAGGGATATTGCCTTAAGGGGTTTATTATAGATGGAGTTACTAGCACCACACACACAAAATGAGCATTTAAGCAAGCAACAGAAAAAGTACTCTCTGACTGAGAACCTAAACGGTGTGGGCAATGGAATTTATGTTGGTATCTACTGACCACTGTGCACTGAGTCATCATTAACGAATCTGCCTGGCAGAGTTTGAAGGGCCATGTGGTTTAGGCAATGTTGTTAGGGTTTTTAAAATTAAATTATTTTAGGGGAGTACTACATACGTACACAAAGTGCACAAATCGTACATGTGCAGCTCACGGAATTTTTACAAAATAAATACTCCCAAGTTATCACACCCAAATCAAGAAATAGATCATTACCTGCATCTTAGAAGACCTGCTTTGTGGCCCCTCCAAGTCACTACACCATCCTCTTCAAACACCTTAAATTGCCTGTTTTGGAAACATATAAATGGACTCAAATAGATACTCTTTTATTTCTATCTTCTTTTGCTCAGCACTACCTTTGTGAGAGTAATATGGGTCGTTGCACATATCAGATCCTTATTCTTTTTCATAGTTATATAGTATTCAATTGTGTGAATCACAGTGTATTTATCCATTCTACTGCTGATGGACAGCATTACAAATAATGCTGTTCTGAATAGAATCATGCTTGTCTTTTTGGTGCGCTTTTTTATGCATTTCTGTTGCAGGTGTGCCTAGAAGTGGAATTTCTGGGTCGTGAGGGATGCACATCTTCAACTTTCATAGAAAATGCTGAGTAGTTTTCGAAGCGATTGTGCCAAATGACACTCCCACCAGCAGGTCATGAGAGCTCCAGTTGCTCCACAGCTTCACAAACATTTGAAGCTATCTTTTTTCATTTTAGCCATTTTAATTGGTATAGAATGGTATGTACACTGCGTGGTTTTTCTGATGATTAATAAGGCTGCATAGCCCTTCATAAGGCTACTGTCCATTTGAATAATCTCCTCTGTGAAGTACCTTGTTCAAATCCTGGCAATCTTGGCATGGTTGAGTTTTGCTTAAATTATTTCTCTTTTCTCTCCTTTCAGGTAGATCATTTTATTTGTGGAAGACCAATTCAGCAATAACACTGAGTCCCAAGAGGGAAAGTAACCTATCAAGGCAACACAGCTCATCATGACCACGGTGAGGCCTTGAATCCGGGGTTCTTTGATCTTTCCACTTGGAGTGCTGGATCTAGGCAAAGTTGTCATAACCAGGAATAAACC
>NW_005370908.1:844717-848444 GCF_000412655.1 Myotis brandtii | reverse complement strand
AAAGGAAATATTTGAAAAGTAAACCTGCATTTATTCTCACATGTCTTTGTAACAATTAATACCCTACTGGGGAGAAAAGTTATTCATAATAGTAAAGTCCCAGCCAAGCAACTAACTCTTACTGAACCACAGAGTAGAATTACAATCAGAAACAAGGAGTCTTTAGTCCTAAAGACTAGAGACTAGAGTGAGTCAATTCTATATTTGCCACTCTTATACATCACTAAGTTAAAGTCAGGAACACAAAGCTTCAACCTCACATTTTACTTACAAAACACATTTTACTATTGTATTCATCTAGGTTTTCTGGGTCTTTCAGTAAATTTAAAACTCATTTTCATTTAAATGATGTTTAAATTGAGAAACAGAGAAAAGGCAGAAAGGAAATCTGTCAATGCCATATGAGTGGAAACAGTTGACAGGCCTAATATATGACGGTCTATTAAGAGATTACCTAGTTATAGAAATTTTATTTTGCTCATTATTGCAATCTTCATGCTATCTGTCTACTTCCAACATGGTTCAAACTGGTCCCACCGCTTACCGTCCAGATAGATCAAAACAGTTCCATTTGTTGAGTCATCAGAACATTCGGAATTCTGCAAAAAGGAACCTGGTCTGTACCCTAGAGACAAATTACAGAAAACGAAGGCCAGGATTTTAAGTTATGTAATGCCTTTTCTGGCTTTTAAAAGTATACACAAATTTATGTAGTAAACATGCTATGAGGTTTGTGTTATGTAATCGGAACATTTTACGATTTTTACTTTAATATAAATTAATCCAAAGCTCACAGCAATGCAGAACTAATTGCCCTGAAGCTGGAAATGGCTTCTAGTCCTTGCAAGATTTTCCCTCTCAGCTTCTCTGTCCTTCCCCATCAAGGAGGATGACAGAGACTGTATCTCTAATGGCCTTTCAGTTGACAGTTCACCACCATTCTGTAGTCCTATTGCTTCCATGGTAGGAAGCATGCTAGAATAAGTACTGGGTAAAGGGAGCCCCCAAAGCAAGACATCAAATGTAATGGAGGAGAGGGACTTGCTTGGTTTGCTTTTTAATGATCTGGGTACAAAATCCTGACTCTGCCCCTTCCTTGCTGTGTGATTATGGACAATTAATCATTACAGGGTCTTCATCAATAAAGGAATGATCCTTTGGGAGTTAGAGGAAATTCTGGAGAGAGAAATAACAAAGATTCAAATGGAAGAGGGGAAGAGGCTTCGCACTAATAGATCTTCCCCAAATTTCCAAAGTATCATCCCTTGGAAAACCAAAATATGCAGACAATGTAATAATATTGAATACTCTATATGAAGTACTTACCATGTGCTTTACATATCGAAGGATTTACACACACACACACACACACACACACACACACACACACACACGAATATGCATATGCCACCTGCTCTCCTCCATTTCTCTTTATAGACATGTTTAACATCCCAGCTTCTTTATAGCTTGATACTCATATTTAAATTCTAATCAGTATTTATGTGCTACCATGCTTGCTGCTTGCTTGCTTTTTTAAAGCCATGCTGTGTTTTCTATAATAACAATTTCCTAGCAGCATCTCTTGTACTGTTGCATACAAATGTTATTCATTAATTTCCTCATCTGTAAAATGGGAATAATAATAGTGCACTTTTGCATAGGGTCGTTGCAAGAGGTAAATCAGTTAATTTTTTCTAAAATACTTAGAATATTGCCTAACACATAAGGAGAACAATGTAAATGTTTATTAAAATAAATCTCTTTTATTGTAATTTAATTTTTTACATTTTGATTTCTTTTCTCACCAAGTTTTTCTTAGGTGAAAAGCCAGTGCCATAGATATTTATGTTTCCTATAAGAAACCAGGAAGCTAGGCCAGAGAGAAGGAAAGAAAGAAAATGACCTTTTGCTGAATTGTTCCAATGAAATAAGCACTGTATTGGATATTAAAACATTTCTCATTTAATCTTCCAAAGAACCCCATAAATTGGGTAAGTTTTCCCTCTCTTAAAAATGGAAAAAAAACAGCATCAAAGAAGATAAATTTCCTGCCAATTAGGCATAATAATGGCTCAAAAAATAATTTTATACGATTTTGCCTTTGACATGCATTTGTTCACTTTTATATCTGGCTTTTAAGACTAAATTAGTGGTAATAATGCCTCACTCAACTTACTGCATGTCATCCATCTACCTACCTACTTACTAGCGAGCTACATCTTCTGATTATAATTGTCATGCTTCATCTTATGCTTCTGTAAACCCACTGGCACTTGTTAACCATAACATAACCATAGGTGTTCTGAAAATCAGTCTGCAATCAAACCTCAAAAATGTGTGAGAATACTAGATTAGACAAAGATAAACTGGTTGCTTGGCTGCATAACTTCTCAGAACTATGAATATTTCAATATTGCTATATATCTCCTAGGAAGTTATAGAGTACATAACCATGCCAAAATGTATTTAACTACAGGATTTTTAAAGATTATCCACTAACATCTCACAAGATACTGGTGCTCAACAGACTATAGTTTAGAAAATTCTATTTAAAAAAAAGAGAGAGTGAGAGAGACCAGAAACAACAAGGAAGCACATAAAATTTGAGAACAAGTTAACACAAATATTAGACTATTAAGGAGAACCTACAAACCAAAGAGAAGCATTTTAATAGAGGCACTTATAAAAGTGGTTTTCACAAGCCAATGGCTAGAACCATGCCCAGTTCCTTACAGAAACTCAGTGCATCGTGTTGAATAATGAACAGATAAATATGAGCCAATTATGCTCTTTCAAGAAAATGCATCACTATTTCTTTTTCTCATTCTACGTAGGAACCAAAATTACAGGAAGAAAGGAGGAAGAAGTGACAAACCACTTCAAAATGATGGTGTTTCTATTGAAATTATGTTACTTATAATTGTCTATCCATTTATTCAATAAGTATCTGATGAAATATTAAATCATTAGAAACTCAGAACAAGAAGAGGAAGACTAAAAGACCACACATACATGTGTGTACATGTGCACATGCTCATACTCACACCTCGATCTCAAGCATCATTTAAAAAAATTTTCTTACTCTATCAAGGCAACATTAGAATATTGTCACTATCTATCTTTATGAAACAGAACTTGCTGAAGGTGGGAGAATGTATGTCCTGTGAGGAGATTGTGATACGGTTTTGAATTATTCAATCATAAGTATGTGCCACCTTTATTTTGGGCAGCAAGATTGATAGAAGAGAGATGAAAATGGAAAGGATGGGTGGTCATTTGGTTTGTGAATGATTGGTTTTCTAACATGTTTCTTCTTCATTCCTTTACAAACCTTTTATTCTTTGCCTCCTGCCCTGTTTTCTTCATGACCTATTTTGGTTATCTCTGAACTTGGCCTTCCTTGTTTTACTAAAGAAAATGTGGTTCTTAGAGATCTAAGCTGTCAGAGGGGAGGAAGTGGCTGAGGAGGATGGAGAGATTGAGCAAAAAAGAAAAGAGAGGGAGAGAGAGAGAGAGAGAGAGAGAGAGAGAGAGAGAGAAAGGATTCATTGACATGGACAGCAATGTGGTGATTGTTGGGAGAAGGGAGGTAGGTGGAGGTGGAAGAGGGTGTGGCGGGATAAATGGTGATGAAAAAAATAAAATAAGGGGGGGAAGGAAGGGAAGAAGGAAAGAAAAGAAGGAAGGAAGGAAGGAAGGAAGGAAGGAAGGAAGGAAGGAAGGAAGG
>NW_005370908.1:804017-844538 GCF_000412655.1 Myotis brandtii | reverse complement strand
AAGAAAGAAAGAAAGAAAGAAAGAAAGAAAGAAAGAAAGAAAGAAAGAAAGAAAGAAAGAAATAGATAAAAACTATTTCTGGTGAAATTTTCAGATGAACATTAGATGTGAAAAACTACATGTAGCAAAAAGTTCCAATATTTTTAAGTTGTGGAACTTTAAAAACTAGTAGCAGTAAACGTTGCCTTCTTCCTCACGTCATAGGGTCATACATTTGGATGCAGCCCAGAATAGACTCTTGGTAGAATATACCAATTAAAACCAATTTATTTGCACATATTTCTTATGCACATTTCCCCCTTTTGCTTCAGATACAAGGACCCACTATTCCAGCACTTTCTATTTTGAATCACAACTCCTCGGGCTCTTTCAAGCAGGGTGCTGGCCCTAGTTACAACCATTACCGAGAGAAAGGAGGTTAAGAGGGTGTAAGAACGTGAGTGGAAATGCATGGACAAAATAGAAAAGACTTTCCCAGCCGCCGTGAGCTGCTCCATATGTTCCTGTTGTTAGCGGCAACCCTCAATAGGAGCTCCGTATCTTGTAGTCCTGTGTATAAATTTGCTCCGTAAATTAAAATGTTGGCTTGTGCTCCCCTGGTGTTTAAGAAGGTGAGTGATGACCTTGGTGGGAGTATGTTTGTGTAGAAATGTGTCATAAAAGATGATGTCTTGGCCCACGAAATGCAGGGTTCAGGTTTAGTCATTTGTTAAAAAAAAAAAATACCAGAGTTAAACATAACTAACACATCATGAGAGTCAGGCTCTTGCCAAATGTAACTTTCTTTTAAATCTGAAATGTCAGCTTTCGACCTGTGTTTTTAAGGAATATTTTTTAGCATTTTCCTTTAAAGAGTTTCCCCGCTGATTTGGGTTATTTTTAAGTTACAAAGCAAAGCAATAAGTGGTGCACATTTTTCACTGATTAAGACATTAAAATACTATCAATTGATTATTCCCCTCTTGCACATTTATTGGATAATTATAGAATCAATTCAGTGTGGCGTTTGTTGTCTGAAATGATTAGGACTTGGCAGGTTTTATCAATTCATTTATACTCTCATTTTAAGGCTTAAACATTAAGCTATTGATAGTAGTAAAAAATTGTTTTTTTAAGCATCTTCTTCCTATCATTTGTGTTACTGGTTTTCATTTGACATGTTAAATAAAGTAAGTAAGTGTATGCCACCTATCCTCGGAGCTCTTTGGCAAATCACATTTTAAAGAAAGCCCCCAAAACAAATATCAAAAACAGATTGGCTTCATCCATCTGCACTGCTTCCCAGAAAGTGGTTCCCATGTTCTAATATTCTCACACTAGTTAACCTATTTCTTAAGACAGAAATAAAATCCATATTTCAGGTTGACAAATATTGCCACTGAGGATGATTAATATGTGTTAGGATGTCACATATGCTGATAATGAAGTATTTCAGAAGGAGCTATATTATTACAACATGCTGTAGATGCAGATTTTATAAAGCTGAAGGGAAAATACTAACGATGATTTAAAAAAAATGATTGAAAGCATTATATGCACCTGAACATGCAAGTTTTCCATTCACCCAAGGTCTTATCAATGATGTAGTATCTCCAGCAAATGCCTAAATTGACAAAGATTTCACAGGAAAGGATGAAATATTATCATTTTCTGTAGATACAGTGGGAAATTACTACTAAATTATTTGCTAAGTGCCACTCAGCCAGCTTGTAAAGACTACATAAAATTTCTCGTGCTTTGAGTTATGTATGTAAACAGTGTAACATTGTATGTTAGCTTAGTCCAATGGACTATGAACTCTAATGCAAAACTCAGATAAGTATGTTCTGCTCAGATCAAAATTCATGTTCATGGATTCAAAGTAATATCTGGAAAGTTCACTGCATTAAAGTCCAACAAGCTGTTCCTAACTTTGTGACCACTTAAATAAACACTGCCTTCCTTCATGGGCCATTCTCTATCTATTAAGTGGGGCTGCTTTTTCATTAACGTTTAAATAATACATTTTAAACTTATTTTGTTAATTGTATCTGATAATAAACGGAGGCACCATCTGCTTTATTTGGTTGTAAATGCAGCTGTAAACTACAGTCATGAAGACAAAGTTGTAATCTGAATGACATATGATGCCTTCTCGGCACAGAATCTTCTAAATTGTTATTTTATTTATAGTAGATTTACATCAACATAAATGAGGCATCATCTCTGTTAAGGGTCTCTTTTGTGGGTAATCATTTAATTTCTTCTCCCCGTCCACCCCCACTTTTTTAAAGATACCAACTTTTTGTAGAACTTGTTTGCTTTTCAACTTTCTTGATACTTTGGCCAATGGTAAAATTTAAGATCTTAGAAGTGGAAACAACCTAAACAACTAAAACAAATCGCTCCATGCCCACAAAAGAACAAATACTAGATCAGTCATTGCAATTATTTTTCAAAAGCATCTCTCAAGTTGTACATTATGGAAATGAGCTCCATGCGTATGGTTACTCAGGATGGTAAAGATACCCCAGTGACTACTAGCAGTCTCTGGATTCAAAACATATGCAGCATTCTCAATTACGGAGAAGGAAATTCTCTTGGAAGAAGACAAAGACATAGAAAACCCATTGTTTTTCTTTATCATAATGATGAACAAACTAGAATTCTGTTAATGCATAGTTTGTTTTGTTTACTTTTCTCTCTCTATGTATAAAATTTAAAGGCTATGAACGTCCTTTTCTCATAACAGCTGAGTTTAATTGAGCTTTTTTAGTTTGTTGCAGGATGAACTGAAAGGCGGACTTGATGGACAGTGAAAGACATTGTGAAAAAGATAAAGTGAACCCGTCAAAAAAGGTAGGATGAAAGCATGTGAGAAGTAAATCTGTGTTCAACCATGATACGTATTAGAGTTCACTCTTTTATTTCATTCCATTTTCACTTAAAATTACATATTGGATTTTTCCCCAATTATAAATGCTCGCAATGTGGAACTGCAGAAGGTTCCTAGCAAAATTAAAAGGGAAAATATGGCAAAAATATGAATCCTAGGTTTCACTTTCAAATGCTGATGTCATGATGAATAAGGTAAGGCAATGCATTAAAAGGCATAAAGGGTGAAACATTTTCTTTTTGTGACCATTTCCTCCTTCATCCTGCAGCCTCCATCTATCCTACTTTTATTGTCTTTTAAAGTAAAGCTCATTTTTTAAACTTTCTTGAATTCTTTTTGATCAGGGCTCATTACACTGGCAATAGCCCAGCTACTGCTTTCAATAGAACTTCTGCAAATAGGCTCTGTGGACTTTTTGCATTTTGTTTGAAGCCTAAACTACTCCCTCAATGGACTCAATATTTCCTGAGTTAAAGGTGAAAGCTAGAAACTGAACTCGGCCATTCATTGAAAACATCAGGGTTTTTAAATTCAGTTTTACTAAAACATTCATCTTCCCCCATTTAAAATGGTAAAAATTGATCATTGGTTATGGAGTAGTGGAACAAGGACCCAACGTCAGAGAATTAGATCAAATGTTCTACACTGTAATTTTTTTAATGACTCTAGTTTGCAATAACTGGTCACAGTTGAGCTGGGCTGGAGTGGATTACTGGGACGATACTGGAAAAAGAACAATTACACAAGAACAGATGGAAAATAAATACATAGAAGAATATATAGTTGAATGGAAAGTAATTAATAATAATAGGAAATTTTTCCTAATACATACCTGAGGCACATTGCTGTGCATTTTACTTTATACTTTATTTTTCAACTTTTGAAAATGTGATTTTTTTCATTCTTCAATGTGAGGGATCAGAGTAAAACCCCCCAAAAAACGAACACAAATTAAAATAATAAAGAAGATACGAAACGTGATAGGAAAAGGAATTACTGATTTCCCTCACTGCAAAAAACATATATATCTTCAATATAATTTTTGTGATGAAAACCAAGGACCAAGATACAATCAGAAGCCTCGCAGAGCTGTCACCTCTGCTGGACACACATCTGTTTCTTTTCCACATTCTAACCACCATCCAGGTGAGTCATTCTCCAGAAAGCCACTGCAGGGCCCTGGCATCCCAACGGTGACGAAGGTTTCCTCCTGGCAAAATACCAGCAGTCTTTTCCCATTTCTCAAGAAAGATGTACTGTTCGTGGCTAATATGTTTTCAATTTCAAATTTTATTCACAGATTTTTTTTTAAACTTTTAAAACATACAACTGCTAGCAATTGCCCCCCAAAATAACCAGCACAAAATAATATGAGCCTAAAAGCTTAGCATGAGAATGTTTGTTTCCATACACTCATGAGTCAGGGCTATAATTGTATACATCATATGTAGTCAGATTTTCTGCAAGGAAAAAAAAATGTCTTATTTTGTATGATGTCATATTTTCTGGCGTTCCGAAGAGCATCACCGTTTGGGGGTAGCTTTTCACTTCAAGGAGTTGAAGGAGCACCAGCATGAGGATACTGTAAATTTAAAGACATGCCATTTAAAAAATTACTGTCCCATTAATAACAATAATAGAAGAGGATTCTCTAAAATCAAGGAATAATTAGTCACTGGCAACAAAGACCCAATGATCTTTGACTAGTTAATGATTTCTATATTCCTTGGTCAAAATTGAAAGGTGGAGGTGGCTTAATAGCAAATTTTCTGTGAATTTCCACTAAAAAAACACTGGAATTTCTACCTGGCTAAAAAGAATTATCGCCCCGATATCATGTCTTAAATGTCTAGCTTTTCGATTCCTTTGGTTTATGGTACCATATTTCTAAATAAAATGTGTTTCTAAAAATGATTTTGTCATTGGAGAAGGGTCCACACTAGGCATTTAATATGGAAACTGTATGGCCGAGTAGAGGATTAAGGAAAAGTCAGACCGATTGCTACCTTATAAAATGTATACCCAGAGTGCCGTATAAATGTGCACACAGGAAATGCACAGTGAATGTTGAGTGCAAACAGAAGAAGCCTAGAAACCAGGTGAGTGGCAAAATGAGAAAATGAACTGCTAAAATGGGCATAGCCATCCCCAAACCGCACTCCTCAAAACTGCCCCTCCAGCCGCAGTTCTAAGGGCCCCTTTCAGTTTTCTTATCTGCAATCACTACCTTTCAGGTTGATAAACAATTCAAAATGATTGTCTGGAAAGAGTTCAGACTTCTAATGAGCAATTAAAATCTTTTCGAAGTCTTCCGTTTCTTTCCATTTTGCTTGGAATGCAGGGAAGTTTGTTTTTGCTGCATGAGGAGGGAATCTGGGGCACGGGGATAGGGACATGTGGGCTGTAGGGATGCCCGTAGGCCATGGCCACACAGAAAGAAAGGAATGGCCTTATCAGGAGAATCCAGCCTTCACCTGGGTAACGACAAGCTCTCTATTGAACTGGGTATTAAAGTTCAGAAAATATATCCTATGTCTTCAAAACAGAAGGCGGAGCTAAGTCTCCTGCCTCAACTAAAATCAACTGTCCTCTACACGAAGTCTCTAAGGACCAGGTGTCTCAGCCCCATGTGGAGAGGAGCCCCTGAGGATTCCACTGTGCTGCCCGTCTTGTGCGTGTGCTTTTAGGTAAGAGCTGACACTTGTCTTCACTCTGGGTTTTTGTAGAGAACTGGCAGGAAGCAGCAACAGCACCACGGGGGTGATGGAAGCGGGGTGCTCTTTTGACCACTGGAGACTGTGCAGCCAGCCTAAAATTGGCAGAAAGCACACATGTAGTTTCAAGATCCAGAAGTTGATTTTAGAGAGAGGGTAAGAGAGGGAGGGAGAGAGAGAGAGAGAGAGAAACACCGAAGTGAGAGAGAAATGGTGCGTACCCAATAGGAGACTGAACCCACAACCTGGGGATGTGCCCTGCAGGAGAATCGAACCCACAGCCTTTTGGTGTATGGGACGACACTCCAACTGAGCCACAACAGCCAGGGCTAGAATTTTGTCTTTTAAAAGGTATAAATTATAATCTCCTCTCTGTGCTTAACAAACAAGCTAACTGTAAAATAAGAGGTCATATGATACTTTTCCCGTTTTCTCACCCTCCCTATGCATTGTGGAACTGTCTTAAAAAATAAGCATTCTGATGTAAGATTTACATTGTGGTCTGTAACATGCTGAAGTTTTTTTACACAAGTCCTTTCTGCCAGCTTTTAAATATAATTGAAAGCATGTTCTCAAAACCATTACGGCTTTATCCTCAAGTCTTGTTCTCCCTTTTAACTTATCACTGTGTCCTACGTAACATGATAATGTGTATATCTGATATGTAAAATAGATGTGTTTAGCTCCTGAAAAAATGTTGTCTTCAGATAAGTCCAACTATGGGTAAGTAGACGCACCTTGTTCACACTCAGAAAGTGATTTAGAGCCACAAGAAACACAATGATGCGGCAGTACTTTGAAAGGGAGTTATCCTCAATTTTTAAGAGACCTAATAAAAATAATAAAGTCCCCGAAACTGGTTTGGCTCAGTGGATAGAGTGTTGGCCTGTGGACTGAAAGGTCCCAGGTTCAATTCCGGTCAAGGGCATGTACCTGGGTTGCAGGCACATCCCCAGTAGAAGATGTGCAGGAGGCAGCTGATCGATGTTTCTAACTCTCTATCTCTCTCCCTTCCTCTCTGTAAAAAAACAATAAAATATATATTTTTTAAAAATAATAATAATAAAGTCATAAAATAAATGCATGTAGGAATACCAGGATGTGAACGGCATTTTAGTAAGTTCATTTGGGGAAAATGATTATTCATCTGAGATAAAGTCCCTTATTCTTAAATGGCTCTACAAGTAAATATATTTACCTGCTGTTAAAATATTACATTTGTGGATGTATGCTAAGTAAAGGTGTAATGAATGGAAAATATATCAATTATTTGTCAGTATGTACTTCAAACCCTACCATTTCAACAAATGAAGCTTAAACTACATGTTTATTTCTAGCATTCCATTCAGAAGACATGTGAAAGATACTGAAACTAAATTTCTATTCATTTGTTAAAAGCCTGACATATGGATTTCGATTTTTCATTTTTGTCCCAATATGTACTAATGTAACAAAGAGATAAAATTTTCTTTTTCAAACCATTCATATCTTAAGTATTCTCCTTTACTGTATTTGTCTCAAGTTCTTTTTTTAACAAGGCAGAGTCCAGAAAAACAAACAGCATTTATTTGCTATTTTGCCAGTGTTTTGTAACGGTGTTACAAAAAAAAATGTGAGAGTTAACAGCTTACTTCATTTAAATGATCTCCCAGAAGCCAGTTTAAATTTTCCATAGCAAAATATGGTGCTCAAATCCCATACTTCATCGTCCAAATTCTTTTTCTTTCAAACTGTTTATTGACAATGACATAATTATAAACATACATTCTGTGAGGAAATTTTTTGGACTGATAACACTATAAAAGCTACATCACTTAGGAGGCAGAGGCTCTGATTTGGATTAGAAAATTCTCTTTAGAAGCACAGTTTCAATTTGCAGGAGGAATGACTCACCCCTGACAGCATATTGTGTATCGAAAGCCTAGCCTGGGGCAGCTGGGGGTATATTAGAGACGGTGAATTTTCTCATAAAAATATCAGGAGGTTTTATGTTCATTCCTACCCCCTATTCCAGAAACAAGAATCATTCCTATCTTATCCATAAGACAAAATTTTTTTTTCAGTTATGAGAAATCAAGTAAATATTACTCTTAAATTGTCTGGATTACAGTTCATCCAGAGAAAATGGCATATTTGTTCTGGGCAAATAGAAAAGAAAAAAAATAGTAATATTATTTATTTTCTATTGTGTATTTCCAGAGATGAAGTTGATCATTTTCCAGCTTTTTATTTTGAAAAATATCAAACTCAAAGACATAGTTAAAAGAATAGAATGAATATCAACATATCTTAGATTCATCCTTTTCTAATATTTTGCCTCATTTGCTCTTGTGTTCCTCCTCTGTCTATTTATATATTTTTATGCTTATTGATTTGAAAGTTAATTACAGTCGACATAACACTGCAACCCTAACTAGTTCAGCACATATCACCTAAGAACAAGAATATTTTTTAACAAAAACTATAATAACTTACCCAAGAAGTTTATTATCTAATGTACAGTTCTCAATACTTTATTTTTTTTTCTGATCCAGGATCCAATCAAGAATTACACATTGTATTTAGTTACCATATTTCTAGACTCCTTTAATCTGAAATGAGTGTCTAAAAATCATGAACTCCACCTGAAAAACATAGCCTTTTACTTAACTTTAAAAAAAATCTATAATCACTTTACTAGAAAAAAAATTTCCAAATTCTGACCCATACATTAAGTTCAGCACGTTGAATTGAACCCAAAATTGAATTGATAAGTCAGCCCAGTTCATGCAGGACAAAGTCACTGTGCTGGTGAAGATACAGTAGAGCTAGCCAAGAAAATAAATATTCATTCTAATTGGTACCTCACTGTGCAAACACTCGGCCCTTCCTTCTCACTGAAATCCTCCATGGCATTTTACACAAGTATTTGAACATACTCTTAGAGCAGCTCTATGACAGTTACTGCCAAATACTAATACTTCTCTCCCTCACAGTTAACATATTTTAAGAAAATCATCTTAAAGGGCAATAAGCTTACTGCTCACTATTCCCTTTAAAAGAAAAATCTCCACTTTATTAGAAATGCAGTGCTAAAAATGTATCCAATGATGAATATTAAGATATTTTACAACTACATTTTATGTCTCATACACAGATGGGTGAAGAAAAGCACATATCTTATTTTGGTACAACAAAATGTTAATGCATTTTTTGGGGGTTGTGAACAAATATGCTGTCATCAATGCTTTTTTATAGCTAAATACATATATGACAACTATATTAATAAATGTACTCATTATTTTCCAAATTTTGTGTTATATACATAAGAAATTTTTGGTTCACTTGAAATATAATTCATCAAAAAGAAAGGACTATTATGGGATAGACAAGTAATGGGAATATCACTGTTTTTTTGTTTCTAATTTTTAGAGATAGAAGGGATTTTAAAGTTTGGGGGTTTGTATTGCCACCTAGTGTCTAACTTTATAATGGACCTGTGTTTGAACTTTATGATTAAACAGTTGTGCAGTTGGGAACAAACTCTTTTAAAGGAAAAAAGTAATTACCACACTTTTCAATCAAAGAATTTCTTAGTGTCTCTTTTTAAAGTCAATTCACTGTCTTTATAAACTAGTATATCTATATAAACTAGTATAACTATAAAAGTATTTTAAAATTCACATATTAAAGAGTAATACTTAAGATAATGATATATACATTGCTCTTAATGTATATATCATGATATATACATTAAACTTAATGCATTTGCATTCAAAATTGGTCTTATCGTTATTTTGGATAAGTATAAATATTTAAAAGATACAACCTAATAAGACAAAAATATTAATATCTGTCAAGCTTATTCCATTGATATTAATTTACTTTAAAAATTACTGCTGATTATTTTTCACATTTTAAATTTATTTCATATAAAACTACCTAATTTAGATAACACATGTATGTGCTCCAGGCTTTTTCCACTTGATAATTAGGTTCTAATTTTAGAAATTGGGTAGTTCGTTGTACCACTGTGGGAACTGCTTCAATTTTTGCCCTTTAAATATCCAGCAGTTCACTGAAATAGGAAACCAATGGAACAGATTTAACTGGCTTCAACAGTGCAATGAAAACGTTCCAGTAAAAAGTTACTGGAGATATGCCCCAACATCACTGTAATCTAATGGTCCAATCCAACACATATTTGAATAGTCATATATGTTTCATCCTTTTCATGTTATGGGCATAATGCAGTAACGTAAATTACACTGTCGGAGGAGTGATTTAAATTGCAGTTTTATTGGTCTGCAATGTGATTGTCAAAGTACAACTCCTTTCTTTTATGAATAAATATCGGCAGTTGGCACAGAAATGTTGTTTTTGCTATAATGGCCTGATAAAGATCAGGTATTAGTATTTAAGGTTTTGTTTTAAAGTCAAGTTGAATTTCTTAGCCATTAATTTTATCTGGTATGTGGCAAGCCTGAGTGGTATAGTCAAGTGATAACCGCTCCTTCTTTGAATATAAACAGCACAGCGTGGCTTTGGCAGGGTTTCAACAGTGGAAGACTTATCTGCTTGTAAAGTTCTCCTTCACGTACATGGTTACTCCATTTGTATTTTTTTCTTAGTGTAGAGAGCACTGTGGAATTGGGGGGGGGGGGGAAGCAAGAGTAAACTTTAGGAGATTACATATATATGTGTGTAATCTTGCATTATTTTTCAATAATAACTTGACTCTCTAAATTATACCACATAAAAATATGAGGCTTTGAAATATAAAATATGGAGATTTATTTGCTTGAAACTAAACTGTTATAAGATAAGCCATATATTTTATCACTTCATATTTTTATAAGGAGGACATAGTCTTCAGGGCTTGTGGTCTTCCCAACTTATCAAATACTCACAAAATCAGGTTTGAGTTATTACTCCTTTGGCCATGAATTCCAATAATACCCATGTACTGATTAAAATATGGCAATAGGATAAACTGGATGATTTTTTAATACATGTGCATGTGTGAAAATAATAGCAGAGAAATGAAAAATAGTTTTACCAAAAGATGAAAGAAGAAAATTGAACCAACGTTAATTCTTCATAGAAAAAGGGGGAGAGAAAATGCAAGCAAACACTTCTAGATACCTGAATAAGATACCAGATTTTTTAATACATGTGCATGTGTGAAAATAATAGCAAAGAAATGAAAAATAGTTTTACCAAAAGATGAAAGAGGAAGAAAATTGAACCAATGTTAATTCTTCATACAAAAAGGGGGAGAGAAAATGCAAGCAAATATACTTCTAGATACCTGAATAAGATACTGCAGCTAGGATTTCCTGGTGAGAATTATACCTAAAACTGTTGTTTTCTCAGTTTTCTTTAGTAACCAAACAACTAGTTTCTAAGTTTTCTTGATCTTTTGCCAACCTCCCAACACACATACCATGCAATCACTGACTTATAAATGTCTCCTATGTGCCCCCAATCTCCCAAACCATATAAAAGACATTTTTCTTTCATCATTTCTTTCAAAGTGAGTATTTTTAGTCTTAAAACCCCATTGGGGACCAAGCTCCTAGAAAGAGAACTTCTAGGCCAAATACATCAAAATGTGGCTTAAAGGTGACCATGGAAAGTCCTTTGCTCCTTTACAACTTTGATTATGCTGCTGGTAAAAGGGAATAAAGACTCAGAACTAAGAATCAGATGGGGAGGTCTATGCCCTTTTTCATGATAAATTGTTCCTGTTTCTTATAGGGCCATAGTTATGGAAAAGTAGTAATGGTAATTCATGTTTACTTCTCCTATTAGTGGGTTTACATGCCTCATATTATAACTGACATATGTTATAAATGCTGAGGAATGAAATTGAAATGAAGACCAAATACAGTTACCAAGTAGCTTTGGGGAGCTTTCATAACTATTTCAGGAGAACAGAATATTGGCAAGTTATTTCAGAATAATCAGTTGTGCATCAGTAGATACAAAATCATTATAACAATACTTTAAATTAACTAATTTTGACTGATTACCTCTGTGAAAATGCATTGAGGAGTACTAGAAGTATAAGGCAGATCCCTGAATTTGGGGAGACTGGACAGATAAAAATTTCCTAAAGACAGAAGTAATGCAGAAGTAAATATCAATTCACTAAAGCATTCCATATATGCTGATAGAGTTCAGAGGAAGGGGAAATGACAGTGGAAATAGCCATTGATGGGAAGGAGTGAGGATCTACGCTGATCTTGAAGAGCCAGTAGGGCATGGACCAGTGGGAGTGAATAGGAGCGTCATAAGTGCATGAAGGAGGAGCAGACGGCCCAGAGGCTGGAGTCCAGAGATGTGCTTGATTCCAGAGGTTGGCTGACTACACTAACCCATATGACTGAATTCTTTCTGTCTGAGAGATGGGAAGAGGTGTGAGGGAAAGAACGTATTCAAGAAGGAGAATTTGTATTTATTGACTATCTTCAAAACACCAGGCCTTATGCTAATTGCTTTACCCTTGACTCCATACCCCATAAGTTTGCATTCTAGCAAAAGAGTTTAAAAAGTAAGCCAATAACTATGGTATGATGTAACAATGAGAGTTGTTATATGAGAGTTATAAGGTTAGGGGATTCCCAAGCATAGAGACACTACTCTAACTAGGGGAAATTAAGGAAGGCTTCAGAGTGAAGAAGGTATGTTTGTTGGGTCTTGAAACTTGTGTAGACTAGAGATGAAAAAAGAAAGATATACCAACAGAGGAAGATAGAGTCAGACTGTGTGGGCTTTCAATAGAACTTATTTTAGTTGTACTCTGTGGGCAGTGAGAGGCACTAGGGGAATAAAGCAGTGGAATAGAGGTATTTGGGTTTTGAGGAAGGTAATTTGGTGCTGAGGTACAAAATAAAATTGTGTGAGAGCCTTTGTTCAGGCAAAGCAAGGGGGCAATTTATTGGAGGGAGAGAAGAGAGCTGAAGCTAAGTGGTGGCTGAGGAAAGAGCTCTTGTGAATATGATGTCTAAAGAGCAGAACTTTGGTTCAGGCTCTATCTAAAGGTCAATAACCACCATGTAAATTTGGGCAAATCTTTGATTCTCTTTGACACTAAATTCTTTCATTTCTAAAGAGAAAAAAGTAGATAAAACAATTTTTAGGTCTTACTGTCTATCGTTCTGATCTAATTATCATTCTAATCAACAATAGATTATGTTCTTGTTGATATTTCTGGAAAGAAAATTAAATCTTTTTGATAGGGTAACAGTTTCTTTCTTAAATGCTAAAGAACCCTAAGTGAACCCTTTATTAAGTGATGGAGATTTCTAAGTAGTGATTTATCCAGGAAATTGATCATTTCTACACGAGTAGCCCTATTCCCTTTCATTTCTCCTAGTGTTTTTGATATGTTAAGGTCCACTAACATAAATAGTTCTTTTAAATTAATTAGGTTGAGAAAAAAGTGTGGGCACAGATGTAATCTACTAATCAATCTTTAAATTGTCAAACTATTGATAGTTTGATAATATGGATGAATCTGTCACAAAAACTTAAAGCTCAAAAAATGTGAGAAGTCATCTAGCTCCAATCCAGTTATAGGTTCAGAAAGTAAAGCCCTCAGAGGTTCCATTACTTATCAAAGACACATTGTCAGGGACAAAACAGGAACTTGATTTAAAATACCTTAATTATTGGACCAGTAACTTTGCTCTGGCCATGCTATCTCTTCATGATATATCTAATTTAAATATATATCCTATATAATAAAAGGCTAATATGCAAATTGTCCCCTCCGGAGTTTGACCGACTGGGTTTGACTGCTTGCTATGAGGTGTGCTGACCACCAGGGGGTGGTACGGAACGAAGGAAGGCCCCGGCCGCCAGCCGGCAGCTGGGGGAAGGAAGGTCCTGATCAGCTCTGATCACCAGCCAGGCCTAGGGACCCTACCCATGCCAGAATTTCATGCACTGGGCCTCTAGTATATATATATTTATATATATCCTATCTAATAATAGACAAACAGGGTAATTAACCATACCTTCGCTACGCCTCCCATTGGCTAATCAGTGCAATATGCAAATTAACCGCCAACAAAGATGGCGGTTAATTTGCATACATAGGCTCCAACCGCGGAGCAAAGACTGAAGGCGAGCCGGATCCGCGAAGAGGGAAGACGGAAGGTGACTCCGGCCAGGGCCGCGAAGACAGAGGACGGAAGGTGGCTCCGGCTGGAGCGAAGGCCTGGGTCCCAGGTGCCGGAGGAAAACCGGTGCCGCAGCCAGGAGAAGGGAAGGCCTATTGCACAAATCTCTTTGTGCAACAGGCCTCTAGTTTATATATATTAGATGCAGTTCATAAAGCCAGGTAGAGTGTTTACTTGGCTCTATCATTTGAGTAAATCTAAATTTATGTTACCCTGGGGAGACAACAGAGTGTCCGGGACTTGGAACTCCAGATGGTTGGATTAGCATGCTGGTTTTGCCACATGCAACCTTAAGCATGTTACTTAACTTTCATTAAAATCAAGTTACTCATTAATAAATGGTGAAAATAATGTTGACCTTCCAAAGTTATTATAAGACCAAAAGAGAAATTGCAGGTAAGATACCTAGTGTAATGTGTGGTCGCTTGTAGGTGTTCATTGAGTTTTCTTCCTTTTCTTCTCTCTTATTCCCTAATGAAAGAAGATATGCATTTACTCATTTAGTTCTCTTCTAAAATTGTGACACCTTAAATTATTTTATAAACCCTATAGCATATAGTACTAGTAAATGCTCTTATTGAATAAATGACTTCTTCTGAACATGCTATGCTCTGCTAAAGTACTCACCTAACTTATAAAATAGTCTCATGATTATAATAATATTTACATAGTACTTTATGGTTTACAAAGAACTTCCACATGTACTGTATTGTGAATTTGCCTCTACTGTATACCACTTTCTTATAACCAGCTCACAATTATTAGAAACAGTTCAAGAGGCCACAAATAACTTAGAGGAACATGGTCATTATGAATTGAAAATGGAAAAGTAGTAATTATATTTAATACTTGTTGAGTACTCATTAACTACCAAATTCTTTTTAAAAATTTGTTACGCCCTAGCCGGTTTTGCTCAGTGGATAGAGCGTTGGCCTGCAGACTGAAGGGTCCCAGGTTCAATTCTGGTCAAGAGCACATGCCTGGGTTGCAGGCTCAATCCCCAGTAGGGGGCATGTAGGAGGCAGCCGATCAATGATTCTCTCTCATCATCATTGATGTTTCAATCTCTCTCTCCCTCTCCATTCCTCTCTGAAATCAATAAAAAATATATTTTAAAAAATTTGTTGCAGTTTTATTGGAATATAATTGACATATAACACTGTATAAATTTAAAGTATATGGCATAATGGTTTGTCTTACATTATATTGTAAAATGATTTTGACCGTTTGACCGACTGGGTTTGACTGCTTGCTATGAGGTGTGCTGACCACCAGGGGGTGGCACAGAACGAAGGAAGGCCCAGGCCGACAGCCGACAGCTGGGGGAAGGAAGGTCCAGTTTTATTGGAATATAATTGACATATAACACTGTATAAATTTAAAGTATATGGCATAATGGTTTATCTTACATTATACTGTAAAATGATTTTGACCATAAGTTTAGTTAGCATCCATTATCTATTATAGATACAATAAAAAGAAAAGGCAAAAAAAAAGAAAAAAATATTTTCTTGTGACAAGAACTCTTAGGATCTATTCTCTTAGTAACTTTCATATACATCACATATAAATATTAACTATAGTCACTATGTTGTACATTATACCCCTAGTGCTTATTTATCTTATAACTGGAGGTTTGTACCTTTTGACTACCTCTAATTCTCCTTCCTCCAGCCCCCACTCCCACCCCACCTCTGGTAACAATAAATTTGATCTCTTTCTCTATGAGTTTGGTTTTTGTTATTTTGTTTGTTTGTTTTTATATCCCACAGTGTTTGTCTTTCTCTCTCTAATTTACTTCACTTAGCGTAACGGCCTCAAGTTCCATTGTATTGTCGCAAATTCCTGGGTTTTCTTGTGTATGTGTGCTTTTTTATGGCTGGGTAATATTTCATTGAATATATACCACAGCCTCTTTATCATTCACCTATTGGACGCTTACATTGTTTCCATATCTTGGCTATTATAAATTGTGTCTCTAATAAACATGAGGGTGCAGAGATCTTTCAACATAGTGTTTTTATTTCCTCTTGATATATTTCCAGAAGTGGATTGCTTGGACCATGTAGTAATCCTAT
This sequence comes from Myotis brandtii, assembly GCF_000412655.1. NCBI lineage: Eukaryota > Metazoa > Chordata > Mammalia > Chiroptera > Vespertilionidae > Myotis > Myotis brandtii. The sequence goes on along the minus strand of NW_005370908.1, from coordinate 828,703 downwards.
TTTTAATTTTTTGAGGAATCTCCATGCTGTTTCCATAGTGGCTGTACTAGTTTACAATCCCACCAGCAGTGTATGAGGGTTCCCTTTTCTCCACATCCTCGCCAGCATGTATTACCTCTTGCCTGAATGATGGTGGCCATTCTAACAGGAGCCACCTAATTCTTTGGACTTATTATTTCCATTTACATTTCAAGCATTTGGTCAAGGTCAGTGTTATTAATCCCATTCTGTAAATATTCTTTAGAAATGGTTAAGTAACTCAACCAAGACCACACAATGGTGGAGTGGATATGAAAACCCAGTTCTGCCTGAGTCCAGATTAAAATTGTCTAACCACTGAATTAAACTGCTACCCCACTCACAACAAGAAATGCCTGTGCTTCATGGAGCTTCAGGAAGAAACAGCAGTAATTTCCAAAGTGGATGAATGTATGTGTTATCACCAAAGATACGTTTAATTAGTATTGACTTTATCCCCTTCAGCTTCTATTCCAACAACCAGAATCTGGGGTACTAAGAACTGAAAATAAGAAAAGCATTGCTCCATGATCTCAATTTAAAAAAAAAATCAGCTTGAAAAAAAATGTACACTGTGAGAAATGTAATCTCTGATCAAATAGATAAAGGCATTAGAGTGATAAATGAAATTGTTAAGTTGACATGAAGGGAATTGAAAAGGATCAGAGATGGATGGAAATGGAAATGAACTTGCTCTATCTGCTAGGCTGCTATTTGTTCACTCAAAGCTGCTGGTGCAGATTTTAAAGTCAAAGGTGAACTGTGAATTCCATAGAGACGACTCAGTCCCACATGTGGAAATAAAATTCCAAGAAAGATACAAAAAAATTGCTTTGATAGATTCGAAGGGATATTAGCCAGTCACCCTAACTATAGAGAAAAGAAGACTGTGTTTGAGAATTGCATATCTGGCACACTCTTCGGGATTCTTCCTGGAGATCAGTAGGTCACGGGGGGAAGAAGGGACACAAGAAAGGCTCATCTTCCCAACAGGACCCCATTACTCTCTTGCTGTAAACAGTTTATTCCTGGACCTACAAAAACCACAGTTACTCTTAACTTTTAAAACATGAACTTGGAATTAAAAGAGAAGAAATGTGTGCAAGCTCATTGAAAATAAACGCATTTGAATTTTACAGCAAAAGAGCTCTACCCTAATTGTTCCCTGAAGAGAATGTTCATCAATTCACTCTCTCTTGCGGAGATAGTCACTGTCTGCTCCATTAAGTTATCATCCGAAAGCAGGGAATTTATCATAATTTATTCTAGGATATTCTAAATTTACCCTGTTGATTACCACTGTGTAAACAATGTCTGCTGCGAGCTGGGGGTTGCATGATTGAGGGTTGGAACTGGCTCTGGTTTAGAGTTGCCATTTGCTGAAGAGCTTCATGGTTGTTATATCAGTACAAACTCCAGAGACGTCTCACAAGGGGTTCAGTGGTTGTGGAAAAAAATGAGGCTCTTCCTCTATGTAACGGTAATGGGCCACTTACTGAAATATCTCTCTTCAGAGAGGCAAGTCCAAATGGCATAAGGTTAAAGAGCATTAGAAAGTGGTTTGTGCATGTACAACAACATGGCTTTTCTCATCAACAAACAAAACAAAACATAAAACTTGGCTATTGTAGAGGTCAGCATTAAAAAGTCTTCTTAAGAAAAGTATCTTCAACGTCAATGCACAGAACTCAGTCTGGGTAAGTTTTTTCATAATGATAGTAGAAGCTATCCAAATTGGAAAGAAGGGTTTATTTTTTTTAATTTGCTATATTCCTCTTAACAAAAATATATAGGAACTAGAGGCCCGATGCATGAAATTCGTGCAAGAGTAGGCCTTCCTTCCCCTGGCTACTGGCACTGGCTTCTACCATTTTCCCCCCCAAACTTTCTCTTGCTCCATTTCCAACCACATGTTTGTGGTAACCTCATTATTCTCAACCCCTCCACCTACAGCATTTATGAGGACTTGGTTTTCATCATTCAATTTTACCTTTAAGTTTGTCCTTTCCTGTCTTTCTGAGTAGAAAAAATTAAAGTAAAATCTTTTTTGAATATTTTTGTCTCTGGTACAAATGTTCCTCCTTCTCTTTCCTCTTTTCTTCCCTAAGAAAGGTGCTGTTACTTTTTTCCTACAGATCTTTGTGTCAGACTTAAAGTCCAATATCCAAAGCTTCTTTCTATATGACACTAATATACAATTGATGACACTAATATACAATTGGAAGAAAATGTCACAAAACAAAGAAAGTCTATCTCATATTTTCCTCAGCATAGCTTACTCCTTGGCTCAACTCAAATCCAATCCAGGCTTCATCCTCATGTCTCTATTAATGTTATTTCATTTCTATTTTCAGTAACACAGTTGCCTCATTGGACCTCTTTTTAATTAAATTGATAGTTAGCAAATATCTCTAACACTGATGCCTGTTCTAGCTAATCCATGAAATTCTAAGTGTCCTATTCACATCCGCATTCGTTGGATAATGGCCACAGAAAGATGTCCTTCCTCATGCTGTATTATCTCTACCAGGCTATTTGGACAAAGGACTGGCTTACCCAAAGGGCTCTCTGAAGAAACTAGACATATGAAGGGTCACCTGGCCTTGCTGGTTTGGCTGAGTGAATAGGGCATTGGCCTGCAGACTGAAGGGTCCTGGGTTCGATTCCAGTTAAGGGCACATGCCTGGGTTGTGGCTCAATCCCCAGTAGGGGGTGTGCAAGAGGCAGCCAATCAATGATTCTCATCAATGATGTTTCTCTCTCTCCCTCTCTGAAATCAATACAAATATTTTTTAAAAGAAAAAAGAAGGGTCTCCTGCCTTTGCGATATCTTCATGAGATAATCTAACCAATTTGATAGGACAGGCTAATCCAATCATACCCATTTATGACATCGAATATGGGGTATTAGACATTGCTCATAATTCTCCCGCCCTTTTTCTTACAATTTTTTTTTTTTGCTACATTCTTAGCAAAAAATATCTTCAGGGTAACAGTTATTTTCAGTTTCTTCAGGTTTTGGCATTCATGAAGACTTGATTTTTACCACAATTTTACCTTTAAGTTTATTCTTTACCATCAACGTTTCTTTTTCATCTTTGTCTTTCAGAGTGTGGAAATATAATTTAAAACCTTATTTGAAGATCTTTGTCTCTGCTTACTTAGGTTACTTGAGTCTCCTTGTTCTCTATTCTTCCTCTGGGAAAGCCTCTGGTTATGGGGGAGTATGGCTGTAAGATCCACATGGAAGAAACTAAAGAGATGGTAGCAGAAAGCTACAGGTACCCTCTTGGGCAAAAAACACAAATGACAAAGCCAGGGGGGGCTGCTACTGCAGCTAAATTAGAACTGTAGTTATGGCAAAATTAAAAATTTAAATAATAATCATAAAATAATAAATTAGAATTATTCTGACTTTACAAGGCCTAGGATCTCACTCTAATGCTTCTGACACGTTTCTATCTTTCCATGTTCCCCATGCATCTTTACCAAAAATCATATTTCTTTGAAACTTTAAAGAACCTCAGGAATGCCTTTTAGCCTCATTGAAAGATTGGCCCTTGAGCATGTTCATCTTCTACCTTTTTTCTGACTGTAGCATAGTTTCACCCTGTTACAGATGATACATGAATTCTATTTCAGAGGAGAAGGTATAAATCCTCATGGCATAAAGTAAACTCTAGGAAAGAGGCTCATACCTACCTCCTGGGAGATTAGCAAACATGATATTACTGGTTTATCTATAAAATATAGAAGGCTAATAGTGAACTTATCTCCATAATTAGTACTTAAGAATATATTCATTCCTTTCTAGATGTTTTACAGAAATTAATTCAGTATTATATTTTTGTGGGATATAGTTTTGCTCAATTCATTAAATGAGCCTGAGTCAGAAGGAGCAAACAGAACATGACTTTATTCTTAACAGTTACATAAAATTTCCAGTAAGTTTCAGCTATTAAAAAGTCCAGCCATTCTGGATTTTTGCCTGTTCTCTTCAAAAAGTCAATATAATGACTAGTAATTCAAATAATATACTTGACAGAGAAAATGTGACTAACAGAGGTATTGGATTCCTAATGTTTAATTTAAATATTGAAATGTACATATGACATTTATAAATATTTCTCATTAAATAAGCATCTAATGCAAGTATATAAGAATTCCTGGTCAGGACACATGCTGGGGTTGGGGGCTCAATCTCCAGTGTTATGACATTTATAAATATTTCTCATTAAATAAGCATCTAGTGCAAGTATATAAGAATTCCTGGTCAGGACACATGCTAGGGTTGGGGGCTCAATCTCCAGTGTGGGGTGTGCAAGAGGCAGCTGATCAATGATTCTCTCTCATCATTGATATTTCTATCTCTCTTCCTCTCCCTTCCTCTCTGAAATCAATTTTAAAATATATTTAAAATTATATTTGTTGTGTAAATTATAAAAATAAATAAGAATTATATTTGTTATTTTCTGATATTTTTCTATATATTCTGGCATGTATGTGGATACTGGCAAATAAAATCAGTGAATAATTCCTCAGCCCTTCCCACTGCAAGACAAGAAAAATTAGTATTTTATGATATTTATATGCTTGCTTTCTATACTTTGATAGAAGTATGAAAATGTAAAATTAATGAACCTTTAAGTGAAATGATCATACTTATCATGCGGAAGAATTTTTTAAATGGTAGAAGTAAATCTCTTGTGTAGGGTTTTTTTGTTTGTTTGTTTTTTGTTTGTGTGTGTGTGTGTGTGTGTGTGTGTGTGTGTGTGTGTGTGTTTTCTCGTAGGTAGAATAAAGAGAAGTTTTGTTTTAATTAGAATTATTTGTTTTCACTGGTATAAATACATATTTGTTCCATTTGCAGTGACAACCTTAAAATGAGAGATGGTGTCTTATGTATTAACTCTGACAGGTAAGAAGATAGTGAATTCACTTTGGCCTTCAAAAAGGAGGGAGACTGATCATTTTAGAGACAGAGACATACAACGTACAATCAAAAAATAAAACTAAAAACAACTATAGGAGACAGTGAGGGAACAAATGGGGAAATTAAAATATACACTTGGAATATACAGCATCTTTATAACTGAAGTGCCAGTCAATAGGCAGCGGCATCCTGGGAGGCTTTTCTTACAGAGCAGAGGTTTCTTTGCAGCATCTCAAGCGTTAATGTCAGAAAGAGCCCTAATGGATGCTCAAAGGGTGTGTCTTTTCTGGAGAACACCCAGAGCATCACCTCAGCCCCCTTTGCTCCACAAGCACCACTCAGCCTGCACACATAACACCCAACAATCTAGTCATGATTTTCTCCACTAGAGGACCCTGAAAACTAACACAGCACAGCTGACCACACTGCCCGTGAGAGGTGGTGCTGAAACGTGAATCCTGGTCATCTGCCTCCAGGTATGTACACAACCTGGAGAGTTCAGAAATAGAAGCAGGTGTGCATGGAAGCATCGCTTGTTACACGCAGCTTTCATGTAACAAATCATTAGAGCAATAATGCTGCTGACCTATCTTCTTTCAGCTGAAAAAAAAATGAACTTAAAGTCTCTCACACCACAGACAACAATAAAATCTAGATTATGAATTCATAAATGTGAAAACGCAAAGCTCAAATTTTTAAAGATAATATGAAAAATATCTATGACACGTCTAGATAGGAAAGAACTGTTAAGACGCACACACAAAGAAAGATTGGTAATTTTTTTTAACTTCTATGTTAAAAAGTCTTGAAGACCATCATCCGCTGCCTTCAAAAAATCTTTCCCCAAACAACTGCCTACAATTAAGCTTTTTTTTTTCAGCTTTCCAAAGACATTCTCAATAGTGTAACTATCATCCTAGGATGCTGCCTATTAAAAATGTGATTCATTCACTCCTGATAAAGTTCAGTGATAAATCAAATACCTGTACCATGAGCATACACTAATATCTTTCAGAGAGCGTGCATTTACTCTGAAATCCCAAAGATCAAAACAGAGGGGCAGAGCGGGAAGAAGAAAGATGGTTGGAATAAAATCCATCAATTACTATTTTTGCCTTTCTTTCTTTTTCCATGTCTGTGTTGTCTCCTTGAGAAACCCAGGATGAGATCACTCCTCACATACGTTCCTGTTTACTGGTCGGCTTTTGGTGGGCTTAACGGTTTCTAAGTAATTAACCGGAATCCTGTGGGAATACTGAAGGATGTCAGGCCTGTCAGTCAGAGTAGCCATGTGGGAGGTCTTAAAGGACCACAGCAATGTGGTGGGGCTTAATTTAATTTTATTTTTTTTACCTTTTTACAAAAGAATTTTGGATCCTCTTTAAAAAATCAGTCAAAGTGCAGTCTGACTGCACGATTTCTGGTCCTGTCTGGAATTGCCATCCAGGGAGGGGATTTTACACTGTGAAGCATCTTGATCATTTGCAAGGTCTTACAATAAGGTGCACACATAGGTCAAACGTGGCACTTGACCACACACACACACACACACACACACCTAGAAGTGTGCCTCCGTCTGTATTAATCATTGTATACCTTTACTTTTTAAAGTTTGAATGTCATGGGAATAATTGAGATCTTGCTCCCCAGCATATGTTGTTAGTTTGGTTCAAATAAACTCATAAAAATTTAATAAAATAAAATCTGTTTGCCATGTTTTCCTAAGCTACACAAGAAGTGGGAATTGCATGACTATTGCCTGTCCATTGAGTGACTTGCAGTGAGTTACTTCCATCTAATTGATGCAGAGGAGGTATTTCAACTATAGGATGTTATCTCAGTATCTTCAATCAGTCTTAACAGTTATATTTTCCAAAGGCAGTAGCTTAAGTAGGAGTTCCAGCATCTGACAAGGACCTCAAGCAGCACAGCAATCCATTGGCACTTGCGGGGAATAAAGTTTCACTTGCCATAGTTTTTTGACCCAATAATATGCATGGCTGGGATCTTCTGGAGGGAGGGAGCAGTCTTAAAACAAGGGGTAAATAAAAAGAAAGATGCTAATGAGAATTTAACACTCTTTTTTATCAGTAATTCCAATTCAATATATGAAAATAAGATAAATAAGGTTTGTTGTAAAGACCTGAGGTGTTTTTTTCTTTCTTTTTGTTAATCCTCACCCAAGGATATTTTTCCATTGATTTTTAGAGAGAGTAGAAGGGAGGGGGAGAGACAGAGAGAGAAACACCAATGTGAGAGAGATATATCAGTTGGTTGCCTCTTGCATGCGCCCTGACCAGGGCGGGGGATCGAGCCTGCAACCAAGGTACGTGTCCTTGACCAGAATCAAACCAGGACCCTTCAGTCCGTGGGCCAATGCTCTATCCAAACCGGCTAGGGCAAGACCTGAGTTTTGAAGAATAACAGAGACAGAAAAATGGCTGGCGGTTTTTGAGAAATGGAAGAAAGTGTTGGGGAAAGTTTGACAAACTCACTGGGGCAAGGAGGGGGCAGAGAGAGGATCTAGTTATATTTCAGGCCACAGAATACCAAACACGAGTATAAATGAAGAGGAGAGAAGAGAGTTAAGAGCATCGAAGCACAGACTGTCCTAATTTAGTGCACGACGTGCACAGCCCTGCTAGGACATCACAGTGCCTCACAGGTGCCCAGGGACAGATCAGTCCTAGAAATACTTTTTACATTTTATTGCCCCTGCCCAAGAGTAAACGAATGAAAGGGGTTTCGCAACCAATCTCCCCAGAAAAACAGAAAGGAGTATTCTCTACTTCTAAAGGTGTCTCATGGGGAAAAAAATTAAGTCAAATTCACCTTAAAGATTTAAAGAAAGAAAATACATTTATTAGTTGAGCAAAAGTTCTAATCAGCACACTTATTTGGCAAACCTGGAGCAATTACTGGCTGCTGCGAAGATTTCCGCTGCAGATGCAAGAAAAAAGGGTCCCCACACTCTCCGCCTGAATGTGGCGGCCAAGACTGAATGGGGGATACAGGGAAAAACATGGAATTTTTGCAACTCAGCAATAACTTTGTAAACAGTGAAGAGCCTGTTTTACCCCAAAGAAGAATAAAATGTGAGTTTACAAGAGAAGTGTTGGAAAAGTATTCCCTACACCATTGCCTTCTGATTGATTCCATTTTAAAAGGCTTAGGGGTTAAAACTAATTAAAGGCAAGCCAGTAATTCTTTTTTTAAAGTTCTAATCCAAAAAAAGAAGTAGTCTCTGTGGGACCACCACCGCACTGCCATCATGGACGTGAGCCATGAGCAACCTACCAAGCCAACCAGTCAGCAAGGTGCTGGGCAGGACCGGCTCCCTACGTGAAAGGCCCAGGTGCGCGAGGGCCACGTGCACACCCTGTTGGAGTCAGAGCGAGGGCCTCTGAGGCTGTGCTGTATTTCTGGGTGGGCCACTTGACCCATGGGGATGATATTCCTTTGTTAATAAAGCATTTGTATTGTAAAAAGACACAGAAAGAAAATGCCTCATTCTATATCAATGAGAAAAACAATTTGGTAGGTTTTATATCTGTAAATATGATCAAACATGTCCCTATGTTGACATGTTGCCACATCTAATGGTTATTGGTTATTAAGATTGTAGATAGATAGATAGATATAGAGATAGATAGATGATTGATAGATATAGAGATAAAGATATATCAAACCACATACAAAGAATGAAAAACTGAATGGTGACTAGATAAAACACCTAAAACTAATATAATTAAAACATAAAAAGTATTTAAAAACAGAAAACCAATATTTGCAAATCTGGAGTAATGTCTTCTCTATACACTGTAGCACAATTTTATGTATATTCATACCCAAAAGACTCTTCTTAACATTTTTAAATTATAACATGTCTTTAATCCAAACAGTTTGTTCCCTTCATTTCCTAAAAATATAGGCACTCTTTATCACCTTTATAAATTCTTCTATAAAGTTGAGCTTTGAGAAAGAATGTATATGAGCAATCATAATGTTCTGCCAGCCACTCAAATAGCTGAATTTAATGAGATATAATAATTTTAAAGAGCAAATTTTAAAGTTGACAGTGGCATGCATCATTTTGTCAAGGAAAAGATACAAGTAAGTCACACAAATCGCTCATATAAACAACATAATCAGTGTCAACATCATAAAATTCTAAAATTATGCTACTTAATACACTATCAAAACCGGAGATATTACCTTCTCACTACATTTTCAACTACTATGTTATCAAAAATTAATTCAATGAACACTGTCATCGTCTTAAATAAATTTGTCCATTGTAAATGCACTCAAATATTGTAAACTAAAATATATGTCTACTAAGGTAGAGAACAATTCCTTTATAACATGCTACTAGTTGTGTTTTCTAGATGTGTATAAAATAATGCCAGATCAAGTAAAATGTGTTTATCTAACCTGCTAAGAAACATGTTTTTTTCTTTAATTTTGAACAACCAAGAAATGACATGTTTACTTTAAAACACAATCTATAACTTTTTAGAAACACTAAAGTGTGTATTAATCACCTCAAGATAACAGGATGTTTTCAGTGAGTATCAAAATGTGAACAATAAGTAAATTCTCCATTGACTCCCCAATAATGGCTTTGATTTTTAAAATTCTGTTCAACTTTTAGACCAATACTCTGCCAGATAATAAAATGAGCATTAAATAAAGTACATTTTCAAAGTACAAGGTTTGGCAGAAAATACTTTTAATGAATATGAGATGGGTCAGTATAAAAATTAGATAGTTACCTCACAATTCAAGCAAAAACACCCGATAGATGCTTTCTTAAATGCTGGTGGAAATCTACAATTTGGGTGGCTAATTTTTTTGTTGTTTGGAAGGAGATATATGAGATGGGTCAGTATAAAAATTAGATAGTTACCTACAATTCAAGCAAAAACACCCAATAGATGCTTCCTTAAATGCTGGTAGAAATCTACAATTTGGGTGGCTAATTTTTTTGTTATTTGGAAGGAGACCAGAGTAGGATGAGAACATAATCTTCAAACACCCCAGTTTACATTTGGTGGCAAAATAATTTGTGCTTTAATAAAAAAAAAATTAAAAGAAAGTAATTATTTGAACTCAAAGTATTATTTTTCTTCTTAAATTGTTTTCACTTTAAATGTTAAGATTTTCCTCTTCTAAGAAGTCAAATGAAGAGCAAATACAGCTGGTTTTCCTTTGAACATGGAAATGGCTTTTACAGTAGTTATAAGTTTGATTATGTCCAGAGACAGACTCTCCCAAGGGAAGATTTATCAACCAAATCAGCATCAAGTACAAATATTCACAAACAGTGGTTGAAACAGTTGTTTATCAATAATATGGGATGACATCTGCTCTGCCCCATGGAGTGGAGGAGGGGGAGCGGGAGATCTTAAGTCTCATCTCTTCCCTTGTCTACTTAGCATCTTTAGCTCTGGGGTTCATTTATTATGCTAATCAAAAGAGAACTGGGGAAGATACAGAGAACACATTGATTATACTGAAAATGGCTGAGTCCCTCTGAAGGAAGAAAGTGGGGCAACAGAACCAGGCAGGGAAGTGAGACAAAAGAGACAAAAGAGTATGGATCCTGTTGGGGTAGAGATTGAGAAAATTTGCAATGAGCAGAAAGGATGTAAAGGAAAACTACCCTGCACGCAGGAGGTTGAGGTGAGAAAGAAGAATTTAAACTATGTTGCTATTTCCACTTTGGAAATTTCTTGAGATGCTTAGCTTTTCACTTACTTACATACTGGACTATGACTTCTCTGGATGAGACCCCTGCTGAGACTGTCCTCAGGCTAAGTTTGACCAGCCTTTCACCTCTCCCAAAATGTCCCTGGTCCATTCTCTTCCCCCATGTTATTCGGCCTCCTGTTCTGGACGGAATTTTATCCTCCAAAAATTCATATGCTGCTTGAAGTCCTAACCCCAGTACCTCAGAATGTGACTACATTTGGTAATAGGATCTTTTAAGAGTTGAGGATAAATGAGATCATTAGGGTGGCCTCGAACCAATATGACTGGTGTCATTGTAAGAAGAGATGAGGACACAGACATAGAGGGAAGACCATGTGAAGATACTAGTAAAACACAGCTATCTATAAGCCAAAAACAGAAGCTTCAGACCCTGCCAACACCTTGATCGTGGACATCTAGCCTCTAGTTCTTAAGTAAATAAATTTCTGTGTTTAAGCCACCCATTCTGTGGTACTTTGCTAGAGCAGCTCTAGTAGACTAATACAGGCCCATTAAAGTCTATTCTCCTTTGCTCCAGTCTTTTCAGTTTTACCCTCTCCTTTCTCTTCTCTACTGCCCCAAATATCCAAGGTTCTCTATACCAGTGCTTCTCAAAGACCACCCAGATACCTGACCTCAAATGAAGGCCAGTTACCAAGATGAGGCAGAACCTGATGTAGGACTATGAAGTTGTCAGGAAGGAGCTGGGTGTTATTAGGACAGGGGGAGGTGCTGGGCACTGAGTTCACTCAAGAAAATAATTTCTGGGCCTGAGGAGGAGGATGGGATAAGGTACTTATGACATGGAACAGTGTTTCAGCTCTGGAGTGTTAAAAAGAGAAACAGTGTCATTAAGTGAGTAATCCTTTGTACTAGACTACTGAGTTAAACACACAGTGTGTTCTGTGATATATAACCAGCCTTAGTGACCCTAGGGTATAGGAATAAATATAGGTTAATCCTCAATTTACTAATGACGAACTTAAGTTCAGAGAGGTTAGGTATCTTGCTCAAGGTCTTGTAGGAATGGTCAAACCATACATAAACCCTGATCCCCCTTCCTCCAGGTTCTGAGCCCATTCTCATTACACTATACCCCAAGGTTCTAAGACAGATGAACTAAGGATAGTGAAATTCCTGACTAATAATCATGGGAAACCAAGGCCCTGTGCTGGTGTTGTTACTCATCCAGGCCAGAGAATGAAGGCAAGTGGAAAGTGCAAAGAGGAAAGAGGCAGAGGAAATGACACTGAAGACCTAACCTACCATCTGGAAATTGGTCAAACTAACTCCCATCAAAACACTCTTATTCTTCCTATCTTTCTTCTGTTCTCCATCCAAATAAAGGACATAGGTCTGATTCCACACACATGCGAACATACTTATTTGATTCTCAGCTAGTAAATGATTCCCTTTCTTGCAACCCTGCCTGCCCCATCCCCACCCAACTATATATTTAACACATCCTAGGAACATTCCCACCACGAAGCCACCAGTTGACCACATGGTTGCCTTCATCCATAGAAAAACTTTCAACTTGCACAAATGTGTTTGTTCACCTGCTGACTCATAACACCTGCTGATATCTAGACATGTGTGAGGCATCTGATGGGAATGGCACTTTTTACCAGGCAAAATGTGCCCTCATAAAACACAAAAATCGTGGTGAGTTAAGCTTTGGAATGTGTTTAAGAGTTATTAGGACCATGACATTTCATATCCCAAGAAACTCTTCAGCAAACTTGGATGCTTGCCTTTATGGGTAAAATTTAAGGCAAATTCAAACAAAAGGGAGTTCAGACAAGAGAATACTCACGGTAGAACACAACTTTACAACATTGCCCGATTTTGAGTATTTGAGCCCTAATTATTCACTAACTGCTTTTGTTCTGCTCCACTTCCTGTAAACCAATGTTGATTAAATACACTTTCTGTGTATGTGAATAGGGTTTTGCAAGATGTTTATGAATTCAAAGACTTTACTGGGGATTAAAAGCCCCTGCCCTAGACACTCCACTTGTAGGATTCATAAATCAAATGGCTGAACCTTCCCTACATCTTCCAGATGCAGCTACAAATATTTTCAGTTGGCACAAAAGCAAAAATGAGACACTCACATCCAGGTTTTAAATGCTAACGTTAAAGCTATTGTGCACATGAGTTTGAAATATGTTTAAAAACTAGAATTTTAGCTTCTCCCATTTTAATTTTTCTCTTTTATAATATACTTTGAAACCATAATGGTCTTAGGTTAAGCAACCAAGGAGAAAATAGCTTTCTTACAGGTTTGTTGCATTTTTTAGGATTTAAAGTATGAATTTTATTTTTCATCATCACTTATGTAGATGAGATGTTATATTAGTAATTTTCAATCATATTACTCTATTGATGATTGCTTCAATTATTAAAAGAATATTATTTTGGACACTTAACAGCATGTCTATTAGTGTACTTACTATTCTCTACAAAGTCCCACTGAAATTACGTTTTTCTACTTTGTTGATGAAAACTTTGGTGCTATAAATAAATTTATATTTATTGTACCAATTAAAATTGTAAATTAATTTAATAACCTTAACATTTAGTTTTAACATTATTTAAAATCAATCTTCCACATACTAAATAACTATTATCAATATACCATTATCAACATAACATGTCATCTATAATATGTATTTGCATATACACATATACATATCTATTATACTATTACTTACATATAATCCTATATAATAAAAGGCTAATATACAAATTGTCCAAATGGCGGAATGACCGGTCGCTATGACATGCATTGACCACCAAGGGGCAGATGCTCAATGCAGGAGCTGACCCCTGGTGGTCAGTGAGCTCCCACAGCGGGAGCACCGCTCAGCCAAAAGCTGGGCTCACGGCTGGTGAGCGCAGTGGCAGTGGCAGGAGCTGCTCCCACCTCCACTGCAGTGCTAAGGATGTCTGACTCCTGGCTTAGGCCCGCTCCCCTGAGCAGGCCTAAACCAGCAGTCGGACATCCCCCAAGGGCTCCCGGACTGCTCACAGGACAGGCTGAGGGACCCCCTCCCTGAGTGCATGAATTTCGTGCACGGAGCCTCTAGTCCTATATAATAAAAGCCAAATATGCTAAGTGTCCATTGGTTCAACCGTTTGACCAGTCGCTATGATGTGCACTGACCACCAGGGGGCAGATGCTCTGACTAATAGGTTAGCTTGCTGCTGAGATCTGGCTGATCAGGACTGGGCAAGATGGGCTGGACATTCCCTGGAGCCAACCTCCTGCAGTCCCTCCCTGGCCTCTAAAATATTCTTCTAATTAATTTCCTTTCAATGTGTACAAATCCATGCACTGGGCCTTTAGTAATAAGTATAATCCTATATAATAAAAGCCTAATATGATAAGTGTTCGGTCATCCAGTCATTTACATATACATATCTATTATACTATTACTTACATATAATCTTATATAATAAAAGGCTAATATACAAATCGACTAAAAGGCGGAATGACAGGTCGCTATGACATGCATTGACCACCAAGGGGCAGATGCTCAATGCAGGGGCTCATGGCTGGTGAGCGCAGCGGCGGTGGCAGGAGCTGCTCCCACCTCCGCTGCAGTGCTAAGGATGTCTGACTGCTGTCTTAGGCCCGCTCCCCCAAGCAGGCCTAAACCAGCAGTCGAACATCCCCCGAGAGCTCCCAGATTGCAAGAGGGCACAGGCCAGGCTGAGGGACCCCCTCCCTGAGCCTAAACCAGCAGTCGGACATCCCCCAAGGGCTCCCGGACTGCTCACAGGACAGGCTGAGGGACCCCCTCCCTGAGTGCATGAATTTCGTGCACGGAGCCTCTAGTCCTATATAATAAAAGCCAAATATGCTAAGTGTCCATTGGTAACCTTAACATTTAGTTTTAACATTATTTAAAATCAATCTTCCACATACTAAATAACTACCATTATCAATATAACATGTCATCTATAATATGTATTTGCATATGCACATATACATATCTATTATACTATTACTTACATATAATCTTATATAATAAAAGGCTAATATACAAATCGACTAAAAGGCGGAATGACAGGTCGCTATGGTGTACCAATGGAGTCCCTTGGCCTGGCCTGCACCCTCACACAATCCGGGACCCCTTGGAGGATGTCGGAGAGCTGGGTTTTGGCCAAGAGACCCACTGGTGCACGAATTCATGCACCGGGCCTCTAGTATAATATATTAAACATGTAAATGACTGCTTTAGTTCTTGAATAGTTTATTTCTGATTTTGTCATTCTTTATTTTTTATTAACTCTTGAGTAAATTATTTCTGTTTTTGTCATTTTCAGTAGCAGATTTTATACCAAAATGGATTTTATGCTTTGTAGCCATTAATCATGACAACTATACCAATTCATAGATTAACCACATCAGTAGAAACATGCATCTTTATGGAATAAAACAAACATGATTAATTTTATCACAACTTTTTACTCCTGATATTAACCATTTCAACCCTTTTGCACAACGTTTCAGTACATGTGTTGAAAAAGAGTATCATATCATCCTTATTTCATTAAAATAATTACAGTGTTGGGAGGAATTTCCAAATTGTTAAAAATGAATTCAAAGAAGGAACAACTTCTATGGCTTTGTACTTCAAACTAAAGTGCAATATGTCAAAAAAAAAAAAAAAAGGATATTTTGGTCAATTAGTTTCAGTACATCAAACTTGCTAATAGTGGTTTCCTATTGTTCTTTTTTATTTCATGTATAAGCTGGCATCATAGTTCTCTTTCATCTGCCTTTGCAAAAAAAAAACAAATAAAAGATGATCTGATCTATAAATAAAGTATAGATATGAAGCTGGTATAAATTTTAGCCACAAAAATAAGAGTGTAAAAATGTAACTATTGTAGTAACCAAGGCCCCATTTTATCTCATCTAGCAGTCACTTTTAAGAAATCCAATTTGTCCTGCAGTTCCTCCTTGGATGGTTAACCTCCTGCGTCCCTCCCTGGTCTCGATTGTGTACCAATGGAGTCCCTTGGCCTGGCCTGCACCCTCACACAATCCGGGACCCCTTGGAGGATGTCGGAGAGCTGGGTTTTGGCCAAGAGACCCACTGGTGCACGAATTCATGCACCGGGCCTCTAGTATAATATATTAAACATGTAAATGACTGCTTTAGTTCTTGAATAGTTTATTTCTGATTTTGTCGTTCTTTATTTTTTATTAACCCTTGAGTAAATTATTTCTGTTTTTGTCATTTTCAGTAGCAGGTTTTTTTACCAAAATGGGTTTTATGCTTTGTAGCCATTAATCATGACAACTATACCAATTCATAGATTAACCACATCAGTAGAAACATGCGTCTTTATGGAATAAAACAAACATGATTAATTTTATCACAACTTTTTACTCCTGATATTAACCATTTCAACCCTTTTGCACAACGTTTCAGTACATGTGTTGAAAAAGAGTATCATATCATCCTTATTTCATTAAAATAATTACAGTGTTGGGAGGAATTTCCAAATTGTTAAAAATGAATTCAAAGAAGGAACAACTTCTATGGCTTTGTACTTCAAAGTAAAGTGCAATATGTTAAAAAAAAAAAAAAAAAGAATATTTTGGTCAATCAGTTTCAGTACATCAAACTTGCTAATAGTGGTTTCCTATTGTTCTTTTTTATTTCAGGTATAAGCTGGCATCATAGTTCACTTTCATCTGCCTTTGCAAAAAAATATATATAAATAAAAGATGATCTGATCTATAAATAAAGTATAGATATGGAGCTGGTATAAATTGTAGCCACAAAAATAAGAGTGTAAAAATGTAACTATTGTAGTAATCAAGGCCCCATTTTACCTCATCTAGCAGTCACTTTCAAGAAATCCAATTTGTTATTTTTTTCAATCATCTCAGGTTTTATTTTGAACTAATTGAGAATAGCCTCCCTTCCACTTTTTTCTTCCTGAGATTGGTGTTAAACCCTAGGTGGCTTAAGCCAATGCTACCTTTACGGTAGACAAAAGAGACCCGCTACCTCTCAGGTGTCACATGCCCCTGTTCCGTATTGACATTCTCTTTTATTTGCCCCACCTGACCATCACACAGGTCCCCTTAATATTGGCACCTGCTGCTAAGATGTAACTGACTCATCCAGTTTCCAGCAAGATAAGCACTCCTAGTTCTCAACTGACTTGTCTTCCATCTGCAGAAAAGTCCCCAAAGCTCAATCTCACCATCTGTCCTTCCCTCCCTCCCTAATTCTTCATGCCTTCATTCTGTGCACTAATCTTGGGTGGGCAGATGCTTTCCTAGGTTACCTTGGAACTACGGGAAACTAAGCAGGCAACTCTACCTTCTCATGTTCAAGTCATCAAGTGAAGAAATGGTGCAGGGCCTTTGCAGTGAGGCTCTCTGTCATCCTGTCTTTACCTGAAGAGTGAGGGGCAAGGCCTCTCTTCTCTTTAGTCCTAAGCCTCCAAAGGAGTTCCATCACATTATGCCCTGGACACACTGCCAAGGGTCAAGGGTGGTCAATTCGTTTCAGTATTATTTTTCAGTGCATCTAATTTGCTAAATTCCTATTTGAACTCTTCTCTTACCTTCCGCCTCAACATTGTCTATGAGGTAAAGAAATGTACTTGGATTTAATTTCCTCAGAGCTTTTATTTTTAATGATGCCCCTGTTCCGTATTGACATTCTCTTTTATTTGCCCCACCTGACCATCACACAGGTCCCCTTAATATTGGCACCTGCTGCTAAGATGTAACTGACTCATCCAGTTTCCAGCAAGATAAGCACTCCTAGTTCTCAACTGACTTGTCTTCCATCTGCAGAAAAGTCCCCGAAGCTCAATCTCACCATCTTTCCTTCCCTCCCTCCCTAATTCTTCATGCCTTCGTTCTGTGCCCTAATCTTGGGTGGGCAGATGCTTTCCTAGGTTACCTTGGAACTACGGGAAACTAAGCAGGCAACTCTACCTTCTCATGTTCAAGTCATCAAGTGAAGAAATGGTGCAGGGCCTTTGCAGTGAGGCTCTCTGTCATCCTGTCTTTACCTGAAGAGTGAGGGGCAAGGCCTCTCTTCTCTTTAGTCCTAAGCCTCCAAAGGAGTTCCATCACATTATGCCCTGGACACACTGCCAAGGGTCAAGGGTGGTCAATTCGTTTCAGTATTATTTTTTAGTGCATCTAACTTGCTAAATTCCTATTTGAACTCTTCTCTTAACTTCCACCTCAACATTGTCTATGAGGTAAAGAAATGTACTTGAATTTAATTTCCTCAGAGCTTTTATTTTTAATGCCCAAACCCAAGTTTCCAAATATACAAATAGAGTGTTGGGTTGCAAGAATCTTTTTCAAAACTCACAAAGCTAGTGAAGGTGGATTCTTTACTTTTTGGAGGAGTGGAGGAGTCATGGGAGCCAAGACACATGGATCCAGTAAATGTAAGAAAAAATTATCTCTGTCAACAACTCAAAATTATTATCCTGCTACAACTATCTTTCATGATTAAAAAATTAATAAATTTTAAGAGAGAAGAGTGAGTTCACGTGTCACTTAAATATATTTAAAGCTTTGAAAGATGTGGAAATTTTCTTCTATGAGTAGTTCTTTGATTTTGTTGACTTTTCTAATTGTGACTTACGAACATTAGTGCAACCAAGCTTTTACATCTTTATCCAAGATATATGTCTTGTTCGTGATTTACTCAGAAATAAAAGTATTTCAGAATGGCCAAAGTAATTAAAAATTACCAGGCCAGATTTTATTACCCTTTTAAAACCCCCTTTAAAAAACAAAATTTAGCCTGGCCAGTGTGCCCAGTGGTTGAGCGTCAACCCAGGGGATCATGGTTCAATTCCCAGTCAGGGCACATGCCTAGGTTTTGGGCTCGATCCCATGCAGGAGGCAGCTGATCAATGATCCTCTCTCATCGCTGATGTTTTTTTTTCTCTCTCTCTCTCTCCCTCTCCCTTCCTTTCTGAAATAAATAAAAATATATTTAAAATATAGTTAAAAAACAAATTTTACATTATATACTCATCTCAGACTGGAGCATGCAGATATATTTCAATTATAAATAATGGGGTTTTTTTGTTTTCCCCATTTTATTATAATTACCAGTGCTGTGCCTACAAATGTCACAATCATCCATCAAATTGCTTTAAAAGTTCATTAAAAAATCCAGTCAAACCAAATGTCAGTCAAAACCAGCTCCCATTTCAGTTAGTGTCAGTTCAGTTGAAATCTCAAATACATAAAAGTATGTGTTTTTGCTTTTATACAGCACCATGTACTTATTTTTCAGTAGGGTATGTTGGCTTGATATCAGTGAATAGAGTAAGGTTTGGGGAATGTGTTATATAATATGCCGAGTTCTAAGTCTTACCCAGTAATCTCATTTTTAGATGCTGCTTCTTAGGTCTTTCATTAGTCACACTTTCACATTTTAAAAATGGGGTGGGTATGCAAGGAAAACAAAAGGAAAAAAAAGAAGAAAAGAAATTGGAAAGAAAAAGGATTCTTATCTAGTTCCTGATACATTGGGTCATCACAATTAATTATTTTCATATCTTTTATTTTTAAAGTTTGTCCTTCTTTTCTTCTATGCCTCCCAATAGGATTGCTTCTAAATCTTTGAAAGAAGGGGTGACAGAGAGCATCTAGGATTCCAGAAAGGGATATTACAAACTGCCGACAAACCACAAGCCAAAGAAAAAAGTAGCTAACAGTATTCATCATAGTAGAACATTAAAACGTTTACTAAAAATGTAATTGTTTACTTGTAGGATATGTTAAATGTCTCAGTGCTCAGAAATATTCCAGAGCAGATATAACTTACTATGCAATAAAGGAGCTTCCATGGAAAATCTGGCTGAATTCTCATTTAAACTTGTGAAAGATAAAGATTGAACCTATCGTTAAATGCTTCCAAAAATGTCTCTTAATTCCCCAAATAATGTAGTTATTATTTTTGTTATCGACTATGGATCCTTTTATACTTTTTGGACCAGGTTGATCTTTCTGTTCTTCCAAGTACATGAATGATGCTCTCTCTGCTCTATCTCTAGGCAACACATACGTGGCAATCACCCACTAAAATACCAATCGATTCTTCAGGAGGATATGATCATGTAAAGTCATCAGGAAATGTAAAGAGAATGAGACATGAATGACCACTGTACTGGAGAAACTGACTAAAGGACAGTAGAGAGAAAGTTTTACATGAGCTCGAAAGTGGAACATACACGCTTTTCCTGAAAGACATCAAGATAATTTTACAATGAAGTGCCAGTTCAGCAGGGCCTCCAGTTTGGTCAGAAGGTGATCGAATAGAGCAAAGCAGGCCCTCCACGCACAGGAACTGAGAGGTAGGGAGAGTGGATGTGAAATTACTTATCTAGAAAATGCGAAACGCCCTCAATCATAATCCTCAAGTGCTCACAGACCCTGCAAGTCTTGTGGCAAGGGAGGTCCTTTTTAAAATGCACATGAAGTGTGTGAGCGCCCGGCATCAACCATCTAAAATAATCGATAAGCTACCCGAGAAGAGGTCACGGCGTGAACCACGGCGAGGTCTGAGCGCTGGGCTGCAGCCATGGCCTACTGCGGGCAGGAAGGGAAGGATCGAATCATATTTGTGACCAAAGAAGACCATGAAACTCCAAGCAGTGCAGAGCTGGTGGCTGACGATCCCAATGACCCATACGAGGAGCATGGATTGATCCTGCGGAATGGAGACATTAACTGGAACTGCCCGTGCCTTGCGGGAATGGCTAGTGGCCCCTGTGGGGAACAATTCAAGTCAGCCTTCTCCTGCTTCCACTGCAGCACGGAGGATCTCAAGGGATCTGACTGTGCAGTCCTGTTCCAGGCCTTGCAGGAATGCATGCAGAAGTACCCAGACCTCTATCCCCAAGATGAGGAAGAGGAGGAGGAAGAGGAAGAGAAGAAGCCTGCAGAACGTTTAGAAAAGGCAGCTCCTACTGAGGCCACACAACCAAAGAAGAGAAGGGATCAAGCTAATGAAGGCCATGCTGCAGCACTGGCTCCAGGCCTTCCACTCAGAGTGATATGAACCTTTTGCAAATGCCTTTCGGTCACTCTCCAAGAAAGTCTTTCCCTCTATTGTTCTGTGCACTGTAATGTACAAAATAACTTATTTTGATGATCAGGGGTTTGGGCCCCTTGACATATACACTGAAAAATGGCTGTGTATCTCACATCACTCTACCAGTGACTGTGGCTGCCCCTTTCGAATTCTCCTTTGAAGTTACCTCTAAGTTTGCCAATTTGAAATAATGTGCTGAATACTCTCAGCAACCAAAATCATTATCTAGGAGTGTCTCTTGTGAGTGAGCTGATTTATTCTGATTCATGATCTCCCTGTTAGTAGATTTTATACCGGTTTGGGCAATGAAATAGAAACAAAGACGTCTTCCTTTAAAAATGCTGGCATGGGGCCCTTCCTCATACAAGAGGCCAGATAATCAGATACTTATTTCTCCAGAAACCATCTTGACCTTGAGTATATGAGGTACTATGCTTCATATCTGATACATTTTGGTTTCCATTTTTATATTGAGCTCCAGGTTTTCTTTTTAGAGAGTGGAGCTTTGGACCCTCCTGCTCATAGGCCCTTTCTACATGAAGAAGAAGCTGATTTTGCTGTTCGTATTATTCCAAAAGCCCTGGTTTGGGGCCTGTGTTCAGACTGGCTCTGGCTCAGCCTGTTCAGATGCAATATTCATGAGAGGTGGGGACCTACTTGCAACCAAGAAGGAAACATGAATTAAAAAGAGAGCACATACCCTAGCCGGTTTGCCTCACTGGATAGAGCGTCGGCCTGGGGACTGAAGAGTCCCGGGTTCGATTCCGGTCAAGGGCATGTACCTTGGTTGCAGCCACATCCCCAGTAGGGGGTGTGCAGGAGGCAGCTGATCGATGCTTCTCTCTCATCAATGTTTCTAACTCTCTATCCCTCTCCCTTCCTCTCTGTAAAACATCAATAAAATATATATTTTTTTAAAAAGAGAGCACAGTTTTACCTGAAAAATAAAAAAATAATAATAAATAAAAGTAAAATAATAAAAAATCAATAAAATATAAACCTTTTCTACATTTCTACTTTAAGTACCAAGCACAAGAAATAATTAATGTTTATTTTAATGTGAACACAGTAAAACAGACTAGGATCCATAGACAGTTCTAATATGAATCCTGCCATCCATTTGCACGTGCGCGCGCACACGCAAACACACACACACACCCATACAGGCGTTTGATACTTTTTTAACTTGATCTTCCATCAAAATGAATTTTTGTCCTCCTTTCATTAAACACCTGAAGGTCCATCATGAACTTGCAGGGTTCTAGATTGGCCATTTGAGTCAAAGTTTTGATGCCCTCCAGAAGCATGGCCACCAGGTCCTCAAACTTCACCAAGAGATTTCTCATCTAGATATCAAGAACGACATGTGTTTTTCTTCCTTCTTCTTTGCAGCCTAGAGAAAACAGGATTCATTTCATTCCATTGCAACCATCGTGAATTAGGAATGAGAGTGCAGGGTTGATGTGTGCTATGTGACATGAGGGGCACATATGGAACGCTTCCTTACTCTGCATCACATTTTTAAAACTAGTTTTAAAATTACCCTGTCACCCGGTAGACATGAGATTATTTGAATAATGTAAAGCACTATCTAGTTGCAGGTTTTTATCTGAATTGTGGAATTCTTCAAAGAACAAAAAAGTCTTCTTTAAAGAATTAAAAAGCAAGATTAAAAATGCTTTTTAATCATAGGCTCCATGAAAAAAAAATCTGATAATGAGAAGTACTTGTCACAGTATGATACACACTGCTCCTTATTAAACTAATGGCACAATTGTTTCTTATTTAAAAACTAGAGGCCCAGTGCATGAATTCATGTACGGGGGGGGGGGGCGGTCCTCAGCCTGGCCAGTGATTGGGACCAATCAGGGCCATCTTGCTCAGTCCCAATTGGGGCCGATCAGGGCTGGCCAGGGGGACGGACCGCGGGAGGTTGGCCGGCTATGGGAGGTTGGCTGTGGGAGCACACTGACCACCAGGGGGCAGCTCCTGCATTGAGTGCCTGTCCCCTGGTGGTCAGTGCATGTCATAGCGACCTGTCGACCGGTCATTCGGTTGACTGGTTGTAATAGTGGCTTAGGCTTTTATATATATAGATTGCTTTCTGTGTCATTGTGGCTATTGGCAAAGGGAGTTTTCTAAACACTTGCTGTCTATTTCCTACTTTGCTTTACTTTGTATCCATGTTTTACTTACATAAATTTTAAAAGGAAAATAAAAGCCCCAAATCATTTGGACGCATGCACCCGAGGTTTCACGGCTAGATCATGCGATAGAAGGGATGTTCATCCTCTTCCTCCAAAGAACCATCTTTGCTAACAGCTCTAAACAACATCATCACAGGCAAGCTCTCCATCAGCTGTACAGCTGTGACACGAGACAATGTGCAGCGTAATCTGTTCTGCCACATCTGCTTGGTCTCTCACATATATAACCAAGCTTTCATCTCTGAAGTGCAAAGATAATTATTTCCAGAAGTCACAGAAAGGGGCAGGACCATTGGAGAACATGGGTGTCAGAGATTTGCTTGACTTTCAGACAGTGAGAAAAAGTGAAAATTTCCGAAAAGAAGGATTTGTGAAATCCTACAGGAAGTGTGTGTTTCACAGTTCGGTTTTTGTCTTAGAGGAGGAGACATCGACTACACGACAGGAAATCCCACGAGGGCAGGAGGAACAGGTGGTTCAGCAGTCATTTCGGGGATTTGAAGAGCTCTACGGGTATCCAAAGAGGGAGAGGAAAACCGGTCCTGCAATACTGAACAGCCTCGGGAGGTAACAGGGCTCTGGCCTGGGCACAGGGCTGCACATAGCCCCATAGGAACAAGAAGAGATGGATTTTAACAATGAACATTAGATATTTCTGTTAACAATGTTGAGACCTCGATATAGTTGTGCTAATCCTAGCACGTAATTATTGAATTTCTTTTTCCTAATTAAGCAAATAAAAATAGTTCTTGATCCCTAGCCAGTTTGGCTCAGTGGATAGAGGGCTGGCCTGCGGACCAAAGGGTCCCAGGTTCGATTCAGGTCAAGGACACATACGTTGGTTGCAGGCTCCTCCCCAGCCTGGGCCTTGGACGGGACTTGTGCAGGAGGTAACTAATCGATGTACTTCTCTAACATCGATATTTCTCTCTGTCTCTCCTTTTCCCTTCCACTTTCTCTAAAAATCAATGGAAAAATATCTTTGGGTGAGGGTTAAAAAAAAGTTCTTGATTTACTTAAAATTTTGCAGTTACTTTTAATTGTGTTACAATCATGTCATATCATTCAGAAATCGCCTAGTTTTTTTTTTTCTTTTCACCCATTCCACTAGACTTGGGTATGAGAAGATTGAAAAAATAGCTATTAGTAGGCCCTTTATTGGTTTGTGATAAATAACAAAGTAGGTATACTTTTAATCAATTAACAGAAAAAAATTCATAAATAGCAGAAACATGCTTGATTGTTATCCTATTAAAAAAAAACACCTCAGAAAAGTTAGAACCATTCATATTAAAGGTGACAAACATCGATCTCTAGTTCACTATTTCCATGATGCTAACCATTACTTTATGAAGATGAGTATTATAATAATTCATTTATTTAATACAGTACTATGTGCCAAACACTATGCTAAAAGCTTTACTTTCATTATCTTTTATCTTTTAAAACATTTCAATTATGAAAAAGTTCAATAATCTACACTAATAAAAGAGAAACATGGTAATTAGCGTACGACGCTACCCTTCCCATTGGCTTATCAGCATATCCTTATGCAAATTAACTGTCAGCCAAGATGGCGGCTGGCAGCCATGCACTGAAGCGAGCAGGGAGGCTTGCTTGCTCCAGTGACTGCGGACTCCAACGTTCCCCGCCTGCCGCTGC
>NW_005370908.1:771004-803203 GCF_000412655.1 Myotis brandtii | reverse complement strand
TAGGGGGGAGCTCCCCAATCCCCTGATTGCCCTGCGGCTCTGTGTTTGACAGGGTGTGGCGCACCAACCCCCTGGTCGGCCCTGCTCTGTGTGTGACAGGGTACGGAGCCCCAACCCCCCTGATAGGCCCTGCTCTGTGCGTCATAGGGGGCAGCGCCCCAACCCCCTGATTGGCCCTGCTCTGTGCGTGACAGGGGGTGGCGCTGCAACCTCCCCATCGACCCTGCCTTGAGTGTGACAGGGGGCGGGGCCCCAACCCCCCAATCGGCCCTACCCTGAGCGTGACTGAGGGTGGCATCGCAACCTCCCGATCCGCCCTGCTCTGTGCATGACGGGGCGGCGCCCCTACTCCCCAATCGGCCCTGCTCTGAGCCTGACCAGGGGCTGCACCTAGGAATTGGGCGTGCCCTCTGCCACCCGGGAGCAGGCCTAAGCCAGCAGGTCGTTATCTCCCGAGGGGTCCCAGACTGCGAGAGGGCACAGGCCGGGCTGGGGGACCCCCTCTCCCCCTGAGTGCACAAATTTTTGTGCACCGGGCCTCTAGTATATTAAATAAAATAGTATCAGCCTTAGCCGGTTTGGCTTAGTGGATAGAGTATTGGCCTACAGACTGAAGAGTCCCGGGTTTGATTCCGGTCAAGGGCATGTACCTCAGTGACAGGCTCTATCCCCGGCCCTGGTCAGTGTACATGAGGAAGGCAACCAATTGATGTGTCTCTCTCACATTGATGTTTCTCTCTGTGTGTCTCTCCCCCTCCCTTCCACTCTCTTTAAAAAATTAATGGAAAAATATCCTCAGGAGAGGATTAACTAAAAAATAATATAAATAAAATAAAGCAGTATCATGAACTCCCATGTACCTCATAACCCATCCTCTATAATTACAAATTCATGGCCAATAATAAACTTATGTCTATATTCTCACACATTTCCTCTCATCTGTACTATTTGAAGTAAATCTGAACCTTCTTATGATTTCACCTATACATATTTCCATATATAATGTCTGGAAGATAAAGATGTTTTTAAAGCAGCATCATTTTAGATAATATTCAAAACAACCTTATGAAACCGGTCCCATTAACAACCCCATTTCTCAGGTGAGAGCACTAGAGCTTAGAGAAATGAAACACCTCGTCCAAAGAACCTGCTAGTGGATAGCCTACTGGGGATTGATATACAGCTCTGTCTGAATCCAAAGTCAAAGCCCCTAAACATTCCATTGACTCTCTAATATCAGATAACTTCACCCTCTAGAAATTTTGTTGACTTTTTAATATCTCAATTCTGACTGGTACTTCATGGAGACAACACTAAGGAAATAAAAATGCTCTTGATCACTTCAAGAACTGAGAATTTTACTCAGGTCACTAGATGACATGAATTTCTAAACACCAAGGTGGTCACAGAAATCTTTATATGCCTCTTCCCCTTCTATCTTAAGTTCACCAAACATGGGACTTAGATATGGACTCCTGAGATTCTGGCTCTAAAGTAAGAAAAACCTCTGGTCATTGGTACTCAGAAGGTACAGGGAGCTACAGCCAACCCTGACATACATCCAGGCAGGCCAGGAATAGGCTGACTAGGATATGGGGAAGTCCCAGGAGTTAATACTTCAGTACAACCGACACTTCTCCACAGCACTGTGCATGCTCTGGTGAGAGGGGTTGCGGGGGACGACACATAGATGCTGCCAGATGGTGACAGTTTAAATAGTTTGTTTTTAATGTTGCCATCCTACATAGGTCCTTATGCAAATAAAATATACCTTTTAAAATAATTACTTATGCCTAAGTACTTTTCTCTAAGATGAGTCATTTATGCCACTGATACTACTTGTAAAGCCAGCATGGGGTTACTTTCATGTTCAGCTACTATGAATAATGACCACTATGATATGACATAGTCATTTGAAATAGAGCTATATAATCACAGCAATTTCCATGAAAATTATCCTAGACATTGGTCTGGCCTAGAGAAACCTAACCTGCAATTTATAATCGCCAGATCACATAGAAATGGTTGTTATAGAGCAAGCCCTCGGAATAGTCAAGGATTCTGCAAAACGTGTGGTTTCCTTGGGTAAGTGATGATGGAACATCTGAGGAGAATGAACCAAAAGAAGAGAAAATTTAGAAATCTTTGCTTCGTATTCCTAATATTAAACTTATACCCTTGTCTACACTGTATAAGATTCCTTACCTTTGAGCACATTTGGACCTCTATACAAGTAAGTCATAAATACATGCTAATTTTTCATTTTCCACTTGGTTCATTAGCTTACTTCTTTGCAGAATTTGAATCCACAAACAAGCACCATGTGTATACAGGTGTGTACACGGTGAATACAAATATGAGTAAGTCATAGACTTGCCGTTAAAGTCTGGTAAAGAGAAAAACACATGGATGACTATAATGCATTGTAGTAAAAGATTCTCTCCAAGAAATGAAAGAAAATATAAGTGCTATTGTGTTGGAGATGTGGGTCAAAGAAAGAACTGATATTTTTCAACTGGGATGAAATTTATAAAGTTATGGCATTTGGGATAGGCCTTAGGATATCTCCTACTAAGTCACCCTCTCCAGGAATTTTTCCATGACTCCCTCCCAAAGAGTGAGTTCCATGGCCATTCTTAGTACTCCTACTTCTCTATTAATGCCCTTCTGGTGATTCTAAAATGATGCTGCTAAATCACACTATTTCCTAGTGTATGAGTTCATTGAATTGCAGGGAGTTGACTGTTCATCTTTGCCATGTTTTTGAAATCCTGGCACAGTGTAGGTGCTCAAAACTGTTGAATTGGTGAATAATGCTAAGATTTAAACAGGACCACACCTCAGAGGAGAGGTAGTGTTACAGGTATAGAAGTCACCAGCATAGAGCTGCTAGTTATAGACTTTAAAGTGTATGAGCTCCCCAAGGGCTATGGTAAGAAGAAAATGAGATGAGCCCCTGAGTCCTTGGTGAACTATATTCCCAATGAGGCCTAATCTTATTGATAATACATGCTTTCTGCTTCCAACCTTTGCAACCTCACCCACACTCAGGATGCCCCTTATTCTGCTTGAGTTTTCTTTTTTTCTAATGACTTTTAACATGATATGTAATTTTATACTTATTTATTATACTTATTATTGCCCAACACTCTTTGTTAGAATGTAAGTTCATGATCTTTGACTATTCTGTTCACGAATGCAGCCTAAATTCTTAGAACACAGTAAGCACTCAATCAATATTTGTTGAATTAATGGATAACTATCTATATTTAGGATGTTAAATAAGGAAGAAGAGAAATACTACCCTAGCCAATTTGGCTCAGTGGACAGAGCATCAGCCCACAGACTGAAGGGGTCCTGGGTTCAATTGTGGTCAAGGTTACGTACCTCAGTTGCAGGCTTGATCTCCAGTCCTAGTCTGGGAGCATATGGGAGGCAATCAATTGATATGTCTCTCTCACATCGATATTTCTCTCTCTTTGTCTCTCCCTCTCCCTTCCACTCTCTCCAAAGAGAAAGAGAGAAAGAAAGAGAGAGAGAGAAATACCAAATAAAGTAATCATTGTATAGGAAGATAAACATAATATCACCCTATATGGTAAAAACAAGAGGAGAAAGAGTTTTAATAAGTAGTGGGTAGGTAGGAATTGAGATAACTGTGAAGTGTTTTAGGAAGAAGGGATATGAGAAGAGATTTCTGGATTTAGTAAATTCAGATCATTACAGAACATTTTCTATGGTGGTGAGTGAAGGAATCAGATAGCAAAGGTTGAAAATGAAGTCAATGTTAAGAGAGGAAATGACATCTAACATATACCACCCTTTTGATAAATTAGTGGCAAATAGTAAGAGCAATGAAAAAGAAATTCAAGGTGGTAACAGAGATGAAAAAGTTGTAGATGATTTTAAGGCAAATGACAAGGGACAAATGGCCATTTGGTAGGATGCAGGAAAATAATGTTAAAAAAGAAGAGACAAAAGATGAAAAATAATATTGAGGTGGGGAGGAGATCCAGAGGAGACAGACAGTGATGATAACAAGAGCACCAATAAGCTTAAACTTTCCAGGTAGTCGGCCAACTTCTTCCTCTAAAACATAATAAAAAAGATAAGGCAAGTGCTATACAGACAACTTGTTTCGGAGAAATGAAGAGAATACAAGTGTTCATGCTGTATAATGCAGTTTTCTGTGCATAATTGAAGCTAAATCAGTTCACGTCCATACATACTATTCTGCTCACCCATAAATATTATCAACAATATTAATCATGAGGCTGGATCACAGCATACTTTACTTGGCTACTTTCTGCCTGCAAGGATGCTGAAGATGCAATAAGCAAGTTCATTTGTTCAAAGGTATTAGTGAACTATCAACTCTAGACCCTCTCTGTTCTAGGCACTAGGGCAGTGGTTCGCAACCTTCCTAATGCCGCGACCTTTTAATACAATTCCTCATGTTTTGGTGACCCCCAATTTCATTGTTACAAATTGAACATAATTAAAGCATAGTGATTAATCACAAAAACAATATGTAATTATATATGTGTTTTCCGATGGTCTTAGGCAACCCCTGTGAAAAGGTCGTTCGACCCCCAAAGGGGTCGCGACCCACAGGTTGAGAACCACTGCACTAGGGCCTCAGCAGTGAACAAAATAGACAAAACTCCCTGCTAGGGGAGAGAAACAATCAACAGGGTAAATAAGTCAAATTTAAGCAAGGTATATTAGATGATGATGTATGCTAAGAAGAAAACATAAAAGTGGCAGGGAGGGCACTGTCAAGAACTGTGAAAGGTCTGAGAATATACTTTATTTGCAAGCTAACAAATTAAGCTGGAATAGTTTCATGGATGCCAGCAGGACACAAGACTCCTGGGTCAAAGACAAAGAATTGTGTTACTCACAGCAAGCAGTAGCCAGGGTATCAGACTGCACCATTTCCTCAAGACTGAATTACCACAGGTGATGAGAAGGTGGCCAAGTGATGTCTATGCATGCAATGAGTTATAGTGTATAGGACAGGAACTCCAAGCATAGGGAGACCAAATTATTTACAACAGGCAGTGGGCCTGTCTGACCTTTCTTCCAGAGGGAACATTGCTTTTTCTATATTGGAAGTAATCATGCCTCCCTTTGCTGTGTGGGTTGAAATTATTTTTGTCTTCCAGGACTGTTAGCTATACTAACATCCTTAAAAAGATAGTCCAGCCGAACCGGTTTGGCTCAGTGGATAGAGCGTCGGCCTGCGGACTCAAGGGTCCCAGGTTCGATTCCGGTCAAGGGCATGTACCTTGGTTGCGGGCACATCCCTACTGGGGGCTGTGCAGGAGGCAGCTGATCGATCTCTCTCATTGATGTTTCTAACTCTCTATCCCTCTCCCTTCTTCTCTGTAAAAATTCAATAAAATATATTTAAAAAAAAAAAGATAGTCCAGAATAAAAGGCTATCAGTGTTTCAGTCAGAGGATGTACAGAAATATGAGTCACACACAGAGAATTATCTCCCAATAATATCAACCCCTCCTTTTATCAAATGTGTTCAATTTATCTCATACAGCATTTTATTAAGACTACTCCAACAAAATGGCTAGAGCATGCCACCCCATACCCAAGACCCAATCACATGAACAAATCACACAAACCATAAAGGTCTACCCAAGAAAGTCAGGTAGCCTTCTGCTAAAGTTTTTTTGTTGTTGATGATGATCTCTCTACTTTGCCTAAGGCATTTACCCAGGTACAATGGGAGAACATCTAGGGCAATTATATTATGCATAACCATCCTGGCCAATGAATTGAGGCTAGCCTGAATGATTTCCAGAGCCAAAGTAATGTCATTAATCACTTCAGCTAAAGTTAGGCACCAATTTACTGGTAATCTCACCTTTTCTAAATGGATGATTCCCAAGGTAGGAACGACTTCCCACAGGGTGCACATAGTAAGTCAGTTATCCCTCTGCCATATACCCTATAAAGAGTAGTCTCATTTGGAGAGATCTTCACTGAGATCTTAGGTCCTATATAATCTACTGGTGCTGTTTCTTTAAATCCTTGAATAATCACCCTGATGATTCAATTTACCATTTTGAAGAGAGAGAAGCAAGTTAGTATAATCAGAGAACAGACTCTTACTGTGGCTATCTATACCAGTGACCCAGACAGTCCAGTCAGGATTTGTTTTCAGAGTTTGTGGCCCCAAAGAAAGATTTTAATCAGCCAACCCCTGCCAACCTTTAGTTTTCCAGGTAGCAGACCAAACATGTAGGCCAGTGGCAATAACCCAAAGGTTGGTAAAAATACAACTCCATCAAGGTATTGACCAGAGCTGTGAGAACAAATGTTGACTTACAGAGGGACTGAGCTGTATGAATTCACCCACAGAGTAACAAGAACCTTTTCTTGGTGAGCAGGCCCCTGAATTTTGTTGAGATTTATTAGCCACCCTTGCTAGTGAAGGAGTCATAACACCACAATTTGGGCCGTTAAAACTCAGGCTCCTTCCCTGCCAACCAATCAGTCAGCACTTGGATAGTGAGAGCTTTGGACATCAAAGAGCAGAGGCAGTCATATTAAAGCCTGACTCACTCAGGAGACAAGCCCAGGAGTCCCTCTAACACTTTCAAACTTGAGTTGTTACAGGACAGAAATCTTGAGCTTAAGGATCTGACCACACACCCTTTGATCAAAAGGATGACACTATTACTATCTTCCAAAGCCCTAGTTAAGCAAACCTGCTCTTTGCTCTGGAGGTGACACAATTTTAATCTTTCAAGGACATTCTTGAAAGAATAATCTGGAACAAAAGGCAGTGACTTGTGCAATGTTCCAAAATGAAGCCAACTTGTGGAGAATTATCTCCCAACATTTAGGGTTGCAATTTTTGATAGAGCATCAGGGAAAGACTGAGAAATTGAAATAAAGACCCAAAGACTGTAAGATTAGGAGCTTTGTGGCTAAATGAAGTTGAATCATATTCTTTTATTCTTACAGATACAGAGTAAATAAAAAATTGCTAAAGAATACTTAACTGAGAACTGGCAAGCCTGGGTTAGAGGACTAGCCTTGCTCATGACCATATTGTAAAACTAGTAAAATCAACTGGAATTCTCTCTCTCTCTCTCTCTCTCTCTCTCTCTCTCTTTTTCTCTCTCTCTCTTTAATGGATTTCAGAGAGGAAGGGAAAGAGGGATAGAAACATCAATGATGAGTGAGAATCATTGATCAGCTACCTCCTGCCCAACCCCTACTGGGGATTAAGCCCACAACCTAGGCATGTGCCCTGACCTGGAATCAAACCATGACCTCCTGGCTCATAAGTCAGTGCTCAACCACTGAGCAACATTGGCCAGGCTGGATTTCCCATTCTCAATGTTGTCTAGCATGAAGATATTAGACAAGGTGAGTTAGGAAAATCTTTCGGTCTCTGTGATTCCATGTTAATCTGTACCTGCAGAAGTTCATGGCACTTAAGAGTAAATCTTCAGATGCTCATCATCAATAACATCATATACTTGGGAATCTAGACTCTCTAAACTGACCACTTTGGCTAAAATGATGATTTCCACCATCACCACCTCATCAAGGGCTGTCATCTCATATTGATGTATTATTTCTTACAGTATTTATCTCAATTTAAATATATATTTCACTTTTTTTTATTTCCCTCAGTAGATATAGGTTTCATGAGGACAGGGATTTTGTCTTTTTCACTGCCATTTTCCTAGCACCTACAATTGTGCCTAGTAGATAATAAGCACAAGATAGATACTTGTTGGGTGTTACTGTTTAATTATGAAAATACTTGATTTGTCAGATTTCCTACTGAGATGAATGCTTCCCTACTTAGAATCCATTTTGGTCAAATGGATTTCAAAAATGTTTCTTACTTATAATTTAAATATCCATTTCCTCATTTAGAGGTACTTTGCTAAAGATGATGTCATTTCAAATAATGCTTTTAAGTTAAAAAAATAAAATAAAATAAAGTCAATATGACTGTACTACATTCATTGCTTCAGAAAAATAATGTTTATAATTTGCTCATTTGTTTTCCCTCAGGAAAATATCAGTTTATTGGTTTTGGCAATTAACCTGAAATAACAGATGTATTATTTACTAGTTGTAGCAATAACATTAATCGTTTTTTATATTTTCTACGATGTTTGATATATAAAATGGAATAGCTTTTTGAAACTTTCCCTACTTCTTAATATAAGGGCCAGTGAATACGTATTTCTTGGAATTTATAACTCAAATTTCAGTACTATACAATTTTTTAAAATTCTGACTTATTCCTCTTGTTTCTTCATCCCTCATAGAAACAACTATACACTCTTTTCACTTTGCCTTTAAGAATGAGGATGACACCCTAGCTGGTTTGGCTCAGTGGGTAGAGCATTGGCCTGAGAACTGAAAGGTCCCAGGTTCAATTCCTGTCAAGTGCACATGCACAGGTTGTGGGCTTGATCCCCAGTGGGGGGCTTGCAGGAGGCAGCCAATCAATGATTCTCTCTCATCATTGATGTTTCTATCTCTCTCTCCCTCTTCCTTCCTCTCTGAAATCACTAAAAATATATTTTTTTAAACACACCCTCACACAAAAATGTAAAAAAAAAAAAAAGAATGAGAATGATAATGTTAACACTTGGGAAAAGTAATGCTAAATGGAGACATGGACCAAAAGTGTTCCCAAAAGAAGCTTTGTTAGAGAAAGAGTAGATAGATGAAGATATTGAAAAATGTGCCTTCCCAAGATGCCCTTTCTAGAAGTTACTACAGTAATAAATAATAGTATGATAAACCTACCTAAATAAAATGGACGTATATAAACAAAAAGAAAAGTTTGGATGTGCAGTACAGTTTGTGGTCAAGAACATACGTTCTGGAATTGTGTCATTTGGATCCAATTTTGACACTAATTCATGATTCTAAATAAGTTCTTTAACTACTAAAAGCTTTTGTCTCTTCATATGTAAAAATTGTGTAAATAGTAACACCAATCCATTGAACTGTTGGGAAGGCTAAAAGAGATAACACTGCATTTATCAATGTCTGGCAGATAGTACATTCTCACTAAATCTTTGCTCTTGTTGCCATTTTAAACTTTAATTGGCTAAACATCTTTATCAAAATATCTGCTGGTAAATGTAAGTCTGTAATCAATAGTCCACATGTGTTTACTAAGAGTCTATTAGTCTACTAAGAGCTAGCAGTATCACAGTCATAAATATTCATTATGTTGCTGATACAGCCTATCTTAGCCCAGTTCCCTAGAAACAGAATTCCAGGCAAAAGCAGATGTGCTAGCACTTTGTTGAGGAGTAGATTCAGAAACAGGCACGAGGAGGGAAAAGGTGAAGGAGATCCATATGAGTAATGCTGGACACAGCTTCATGGTGAGCAGATTGCGCATTTTTACAAGAGAGATATCTCCAGTATGCAGTTATAAAGCTATTAAGTCTCTAAACCAGTGGTCGGCAAACTGCGGCCCCTTGAGTGTGGCTCTTCCACAAAATACCACGTGCGGGTGCGCACGAACTTCGTGGCCACACTCAAGGGGCCAAAGAGCCACATATGGCTCGTGAGCCGAGCCGCAGTTTGCCAACCACTGCTCTAAACAATTCTTTTATGATGGAAGAAGAGATAAGTATTTATCTATCAGTCCTCCCATTGTTCAAAGTTTGCCCCAAGGTCATTAACACTTATGGGTTGCACCTACAATTGGTTCCCAGTGGATGCCCTGGTATCTTGCTTCTCAGTAACAGGAAGCCACAGGGCCAAAGCGAGAGGTGCTCCCTGAGGAGGGGTCAGCTGGTGCTTTAAAGAATGCCCAGGAGCAACAGGAGGAAATAGGGAGCAGCTGCCATAATGAGCCCGTTCCTCTATAGAAGCAGGGACACCTCCTGTCAGAGAGCAAGGCAACTACATGGATCTGAAGTGGTGTGCAGGCTGCCTCTGCCACACTAGCTAAGGGAGCTCAGAGGTAAGGGAAGCAGGAATGAATTTCTAGATGAATCGAATCTCTTTCAATTCTAAATTAGATGAGACTGGGGTGTATATCAAGTTCTCTGAATATCTAAAGCACTTACAAATAGACTCTGAACATCTTTAGACTCCAAGAAATCTACTTCTGTAGTTGATCTTCAGTCTTTTCAAATACCATTTCTTTTTTTTTTCTTTTTCTTTTTTTTCAAATACCATTTTATTCCCTGGCTTGTAAATGAGCAAAATAACCAAAGTCAAACCCCTCCCCACCCCCCACACACACAAATTAGCTAAAACAAGCTCTAACAGTGCAGTTAGAAAACAAGTATACATGAAGGAAAAAACCTTGTTAATTATTGTTTTCAAAAGCTATATTGAAAATTCCTCATATTGAATAATATTTAGAAAAAGTATCATTTGGGCTCTGCACAAGTTAATATTTGACATATATTTTACTGATATATCATGGTCCCAAGATATAAACCAAAGTTATTTGGAGGCATTTCATATAACTGAAAAATATCTATCTCAAACAAAACATAAAATAATGGGCAAAGTTTTGAGGTGTATTTGGTTAAAGTTAAATGTTGGGGGAGAAAACTATGAATATTTTTAAAAGATGGTGTTTAGCCCACAGGTATTCTGCTTTGATCTGTTAGATCACCTTCAACCAACAGTAAATAAATTGCCACTGAAGTGAGGTAAATTTGATCATAACATGGGCAACAATAACATCGGTTTTAGGAATTAGAAAAAAATTACAGGGAGAATGGTAGGCTAGATAATTTGAAATTGACCTCTGCAATGTACTAGAAAAACAGGGCAAAACGTCTGCTTTAAGATATGGGAGAGCTAACACGTTAGTGAAAAGCTACTAGTTCAGGATCTTGAGGTACAAAAGAAAACCAGGAAAGTGAGCCAAGCTCTGTGACCACTTTCCATCCTTCTTCTTCTTCTTTTTTTAATCCTCACCTGAGGATATTTTCCCATTGGTTTTAGAGAGAGTGGAAGAGAGAGGGAAAGACAGAGAGAAACATGAGAAACATCGATATGAGAGAAACACATCGATTGGTTGCCTCCTGCACAAGCACTGACCAGGGCTTTGGCCCCGGGAGGACCCTGCAGCCGAGGTATGTGCCCTTGACTGGAATCCAATCCAGGACCCTTGAATCTGCAGGCTGATGCTCTATCCACTGAGCCAAACCGGCTAGGACCCATCCTTCTTTTTTCTTAATTGAGAGAGGAAGGGTGAGAGAATCAGTGGGGCCTTCGGCAGAGAATAGAAACAGTCCAGAGCCTGCCAAAGGAGGTTGAATCCCCTTCCTTTTAGTTGGAACTTTGAAGAAAATGCACCTTCAGATGATAAGTGTCAAGGATAAGGATAAGGATAAGTGTGAAGTGTAGTGTACAGCACTTGCAGGAACCACAGCTCAACTAAAATCATCTCAATACGTGAAAATGGATTAAGATGATCCCCAACTTGCCAGTATTCCCAGATTCCTGGTGGAGGAAAAAGTAAATCCTTTGTAGAAATTTTAACATTATCCTCTTTCCCAGAATCCTTTAAGGGAAATCTCTAAACTCATTGCTAGGGAGTGACGTGGAGGGAAAGAAGCAGACAAAGAAAAGTAACTCTACTGAAAAATAGCAAAAAGAAACAGACCCATAGGAACTCTAAATTTGGAGTTAAGCTTATTTTGTTCAAAGACATAAAAGATAAGGCTTCAAATTTTAGCAAAAAACTAAGTAGAAATTCCAGATCAACTATAAGACAATTAGCAAAGTTAAAATCCGAGTTAAGCTTATTTTGTTCAAAGACATAAAAGATAAGACTTCAAATTTTAGCAAAAAACTAAATCAATTTTTGAAGTAGAAATTCCAGATCAACTATAAAACAATTAGCAAAGTTAAAATCTCAATGAACAGGTTTTATAGTAAATTAAAGATGATTAAGTAGAGAATTCGTAAACTGAGATGTAGGTCAGAAGAAAATTTTCAGAATGAAGCATGGAGAGACTAAAGAATAAAAGAAATACAAAAGAAAAAGAATTGTAAAGAGATATAGTTTAAAAGTCTAACATAATTATAATAAAAATCCCAGAAGAAGAACAGAAAGAGAATGGAATAGCAATTATATTTAAAGAGAAAATGGCTGAGAATGTTCTCAAACAAATGGAATAAATCAAGCCACATAGTCAAGAAGCCATACAAAGCACAAGTAGGAAAAAACTTTAAAAATTTAATATCCTACTCACATCATGGTAAAACTGATGTTGAAAATCATGCTGCCCTGGTTTATGACTCAGTTGGTTGGAGTGTCCTCCCATACACCAAAGGCTGAGGGTGCGATTCCAAGTCAGGGCATATATCTATGTTGCAGGTTTTTTCTCCTGTCAGGAGAGGTAACCCATTGATGTTTCTCTCTCACATCAATATTTCTCTCTCTCTCCTTCTCTCTCTCCCTCTCTCTCTCTCTCTCTCTCTTTTACTCACTCTCTCTTCCTCTTCTTTCCTCCTAAAATCAATAAAAATATCCTCAGGCGATGATTTTTTTAAAAAAGAAAGAAAGAAAATCATGCAGAAAACCAATCCAAAACAAAAAAAAAAAATCTTGAAAGCAATTAAAAGAAAAATAAAAAAACAGATTACCTTACAAGAGCAATGATTAGCCTGATGGCTGACAGCTAACTCAACAGAAACAACACAAGCAAAATTAAAACAAAAATACTAGATTTAAATGATTTAGATAAAATAACAATCTAAATTTTATGTATATGCATAGCAAAAAAATACCGTCCAAAAATGAAGATCAAATTAAGACATTTTTCAGACAAACAAAAACTGAGAGAATTCATCTCCAACAGAGTTGCATTTAGAATATTTTTCAGGCTGAATAAAATTTACCTCTGAGGGAAACTCAGAAATTCAAGAAGAAATAAAGAATAAAAATCATGGTAAGTATGTAGATAAATCTAAATGAATTAAGTATCTGAAAAAAGCCTTCTGTGGGGAATGTCATTGTGATATTGCTCTGAGGACTAGAACACAGAGGTATACACCAATTTCAAATGTTCCTCCAAGCTAGCATGCCGTAATCATGTGTTCAGCTCTCTCACTTTAGAGCTATGTGTCTAATATGGTAGCCACTAGCCACATGTGGCTGTTGAACACTTGAAATATGGTTAGTCTAAATTGAGATGTGTTATAAATATCAAATACACACTCGATTTAGATATTTAATTTATTTTTATCTTCATCTGAGGATATGCTTTCTATTGATTTTTTAGAGAGAGGTAGGGAAGGAGAGAGAGAGGGAGGGAGAGAGAGAGAGAGAGGAGAGAAACATAGATGTGAGAGAAACACTGATCAGCTGCCTTCTGTATGTGCTCTAAGCAGGATGGAACCTGCAATCCAGGCATGTACACTGAACGGGATTGAATCCACAACTTTTTGGTGTACAGGACAACAGTCCAATCATCCAGAGTGAGAGAATTTAATTTTTAAAAAATATGTAAATATCTTATTAATATTGCTAATTGATTAAATGTTGAAATAATATTATGCATATATTATTTTGCTATTTTTCAGTAGTGTTAAGTAAAACATTAAAATTAATTTCATCTGTTCCTTTTTACTTGCTCTAATGTGGCTATTAAACCAGTACAAATTTCAAAATGACATATATGGCTCTTATTCCACTTTTATTGGGCAGCACTGCCTTAGAGCATGAATTCCATTACCTCAAAATAGAAATTTCCATATTTATATCCACTCTGAAATCACTATATAGAGTTTATTAATAGCAGAGACAATAGTAATTCATGAACACTACCTTTTTTCCTTAAGATAAAGTAATTTCTTAAAGTTGTTTATCATTTTAAGTACAATAATCCTTTAAGCAAGAGTTCTTTACAGACTAGATTGCCTTCTAAGGATATAGTTGGACATAAAAATACAGATTTGAAATTGTAGCAGCAGCTTCGGGACTCCACACACTCTCTTCGCTGACTCACTCTGCTTTGTAGGCCTAACCTTATTAACAGTAGTGGAAGCTCAAGTCTCCTTTGGAAATATAAAATGTCAATCACTAAAAAGGAAAGCAGTTGTGTCTTAGAGGTGGTTCATGCTTGTCATTTATTACAGTATCTTGGTAAATACTTCAAGGTTTTAACCTGCAAACAGTACTGTGAACAGCACCTGAGAAATACAGTGAGACATGAAGACCGGGCCATCAACTGTAAATGTGAACGCCCACACACAAATGTGCATGGTGAGACAGTAGAGTAGGAGGGAAGCTAGGCAGAAAGCATTACGCACTTACATGCAGGTGTTTGTATATTCTGTACATGCATCATTCTTTCCTCCTGCGCTCTTCCTCCAGAGTGCTCCATAACCAACTATTTGGAAGGCAGAATGTATTCCATGATACTATCTTTTATCTTTCAGGCTCTGGTCCCTCAGAGGTCAGTATGTGCCTGAGATAAAGAAGTGATGCTATAGTAATTTTAGCAACTGTTTGTGGGAAATAAGTAGTTCCACACTTATTTCTATTTATACCAAACATGGAGCCAGGAATCTGATCCAATGAGCACATTGCCATCTAATTCTGGTACAGAAGGAAGGTGAGAAGAGATAAGTCATTGAGAAAATATGTTCATGCAT
This sequence comes from Myotis brandtii, assembly GCF_000412655.1. Classification (NCBI taxonomy): domain Eukaryota; kingdom Metazoa; phylum Chordata; class Mammalia; order Chiroptera; family Vespertilionidae; genus Myotis; species Myotis brandtii. The sequence goes on along the minus strand of NW_005370908.1, from coordinate 788,557 downwards.
TTATGAATTTGAAGAATTCCCCTTTCTTCAACTTATCAGCTCTAATATCTCTGCATCTATTTTGCATATTAAGGACACTCATAACCTGACTCATAAGAGCCTTTACAACCTTACCTCACATGACTCTCTCACATGCCCTTTGCACTCCAGAAAGATCAACTTTCTCACACTTTCCTGGCCATGCTATTTTCTCTCACACTTACATTTCTTCCCACACGTTCCTTTCTAACTGGAGTGTTTTTCCTTGCTTCCTCTGATTGCTTAAATCAATTTTTTCTTTGTAACTAAGTTCAAATTTCACATATCCTGAATCTTTACCTCATAAAAATTATTTTTGTAATCTATTTTAAAACCTTGTAGATGAGTCTGTGGAAATACAAGAAATAATGTAAATGAATCTATAATCATTTCAAGGATTTCATTAGTAATCACTCTAATGTGATGAGCTTGTGTAAAAATCTCAACTACACATATTCATACATATATATGAATACATATATGCTTTTGTAATTGCCCTCTGAAGTTAATATGAGAAATTCTACATACACACATGTATACAAATATATGCACATACAATATTTATGTTAACAGAAATTTGCGCCACTATATTTGTTTATGTTTGGAAACAAAATCATTTTTAATAGTAACTGGAGATATATTTGCCATCATTTTGTTCCTAAAATATTTCCTCACTGAAATGACTAAAAATGCTAGCTTATAATTTAAAAAAAAATAAACTACACAATACGCAAAGGGATACCAAATTAAAATCTCAAACTTTAGTCATGACAACAAAAACATGTTTCTCTTCAAATTTAATTTCCATGAGAAGCTATTCCAAATTAAAACCTTCCAGTGCAGTGTCCTTCCATTTTTTGCATTTTTACTACCTAAAGATCAAACAGTTTGACACAGCAAAAATTCTAGTGAGTTAGGAAGAAATGCTGATTGGTTTGTTGGCTGGTGGCCGGGGGAATGTTATGACCGAGTAATTATGTGTTCTGGACAGATGCATTAACCAGGCTTGGGGCTGGAGCCACTGGATATTATTTTAGTCATAAGGCTAGAGGAACTGAATCATTTTCAAAGCATTGGCTGGCTGACATTGCCTTACTGATGCCTGTTCCAATGACTCTTTGGCAGTAACTTCCAACGCTGCACTTATGACATGGTAAACAAAAACTACATTAAAGGTTTGCTTTTTAATCATGAAGGAGTTCAACATTTCCACCAAGCTCTCTTGCTATTCATCAAGTCACATTGAAGGCTATTGCAGATTTTCACAGTCCTGTCTTCGGACGGAAGAATCGTAGCAATGTAACAGGCAGCAAGGCTTAGGCTTTTTATAGCGATACAAAGACACATGATCAAAATTCAAAATGAGAATACATTTTTACAATTGTTTTCAACTGTTAGACAAAGCTGACAATGTCTTTTATCTTTTACCAAGATGCCATTCTTACAATGCATCTATGTTTAAGGATAAGAAAAATATACATAATGATAAAATAATGCAGTCAACATGATGGCTTTTGGCTTCTGGGGAAAGACAATAAGCAGGTCTCATAATAATCAATTGGTTAGTTTCAGGTAACTTTTCCTTTTGTACCACTTAAATTTGAAGTTTTACTTTGACATCAGGGACTAACTATCAACCTAAGAATAATTTAGTTGGCATAAAACCTACTCATTGCAAATATTTTTATATGTAATATGATTTAAAATAAAAGTACTTTTACTTCTTGTGAAGTTTTTGAATTATAGGGCCATAGTGGCATTTCTCTCAAATGTAGTTCTACTGAAGTGAAATGCAAAGAAAGTCATGTTTCAGGACATTTTTAAGACTTGAATACTTTTTTCATATTAGCAAATGATTGATTTTGATAGATAGCAAGGTAGGTAATAATGGATGAATGAATGGAGGGATCGACTTAGATGATAACTATAGATTACCTATAGGGAGTGTTTCATTGGTTTTGTTTATTTTTAGAATATAATGACTAGAAACTTTAAAACTATTAAATAGAAGAAGTATTGGAGGATATGCTCCAGAATTAGATGGGCTTAAAAACATGCATTGGGGGAAAAATAAACAGAAAAAATACACATTGAAGATTCATCATTTTGATTCAGTTTCATAATATTGTTGTGATTTTCTTCACAAAACATCCATTGGGGAAAATGAGAAATCACTTTTGTTGATGGATTTTTTTTTTGCCCTTTAATTACAAAAACCCTCAGAAATAAATCCATCAGAGTAATTATAGTAACAATGCATATGCTATAAGTAAATTATATGTCTCAAGTAACCGCAACTGAAATTTCTAAGAAAAATACTTCATGATTATAAAGTAGTGATGAAATACATTAATGTGATCATTAAAATCATTATAACCATCTTATTATTTGTATTAAAGTTAACTATTTAAAATGTTTATTTGTTTGTTGTAAATGAGTTAATCCAGGAACTGCTATCCCCTTATACTGAAGAATTATCAAAAGTCTGGAGGGCTTAGTTAATTGGAAGGTTCTTAATAATCTTGTTAGGAAAATTTAGAAAAACTCCCTTCTAAACCATCAAGCAGCTCCAAAAGCAAGATATAAACTGACACTTTATTAATATCCAAGAAGAATTTACTAAGCGAAAACCTTGAAATAGATCTGAAAAGTAAAAGCCTTATAAATGAAACCACAATAATAAAAATGATGAAAAATTCTTTCCTAGAAAATGGAAAATGCAGAAATAGAAAGGAAAAAATGGGGTTGGTGAAGAAGGAGGCAGAGCTAAAAACCAGTTGAATTGTCTTAAGTCAAAACTGTATTATGTTTTAAGAAATGGTTGTTTATGGTTCCAAAATACAGTATAGATTAACATTTACAAGGAGAAGAATTGTTAATAAATCTAACTAGATTAAAATATATGATGAAGTATTATAATGATACTATATTATAATTATATGATAATGAAACATTTTATTCCATTAGAATTTAACACATAACTTACATAATTAATAGAAAAGCTTGTACAGGGAAAGAACATATGTTATGTCCCAACTACAGAAACACTCATTTTTAAAATTTCCATTACTTTCTTTGCACTAAGGATACAAACAAATATTTTCACAAAATAAAGGAGTGTTTGTTTTTTTCGACTATTTTAACTATTTGAACAAACTTATTTTGCTCTGAATTTTACTAATTTCAAGAATAATGTTAATTAGTAAAACTAATTAATTTCACTTAAACCAGTCTTTGGATAAATGAGTGGAATATGAATTAGTGCAATTTTATTACATGTGGTACAGCAATCCCTTTCTGAAAAGCAGGTAATCAAAATAGCTGATAGTGTAATTTAGGTTGTAAAATTTAAATATTTAATGCAACATCTGCAACATAAAAGATATTTACAAAATATCATGAATAAATACATTTGGACTTTTGTGTGTACAAAGTCTAGTATTCAGTATTTATTTTCCCACTTATTCTACCCTCATGCTTTGTTTTTACTAGTTATATATGTTGGATATATACATGCTAAATAATCCTATGTTTAAATGTAAGAAATTCTGGAACCCATATTTTTAATATATATTTTTTTTGTTTTTAAAAATAAAAACTCTATTCAATCAGATGTTCACCTTGCTGAAGTACCAAAAAAAGGGGGGGGGAGGGGCAAAGAGACTTTGAAAAAAAAAAGTCTTTGAAAGAGCAAAGTATAAAATATGGTGAAAACGTTGAAAGGTATTTTATTACCATAAGCTGTAGTAAATGTGAATTTAGCCTCGAGTGACCTAAATTAAATACAGAAACTTATACACTATTTTCTCTGATGGGTCTAATGAAAATACAGTTTTTAAGCAAGCTTTAAAAAAAACCAAACAAAAGAAAGCATGTTAATGTGAAATGATCCTCCACTAATGATTTTCTTTTAAAAAGGAGAAAAAAACTTCCTATAAAGCCTAAACCAGGCAGAAAAGACACACAGACACACATCTGTCATATGTTTGCGGCTTTATAGTTACTGCTTTAAGAAAGGATGTGAGTTATGAAGTGAGTCCTTTTGTAAACATTCTAATAAAGTCTGGATAAGACACACAAGGCATCAGAACCCTTCAAGCTGCTGTTCTCTAAATAACACTAAGAATTATATGGAAGTCTCCAACATCCACGTATAAATTGTTACACCAACTCAAAACATTAGACTGCTGCTTTTTCTTTTATTCTTTTTTTTTGCTTCATTTTAAAAATTCTTTTAAGAAAACCTGCTTTATTCTTCTACTTTGCAAAGGTGAGAACAGTGCCGTGAAAAACCTACATTTTATAAGATTCCCATGCTTTTTAGAGAAAGAGATCAGTATATTTAATTTCTGAGTCCTAATTCCCCCTTCGCCCCCTTCTAAAGTCTCTATTCCTTAGTTCTATGGAGGGAACCAAAGATGAAGTGAGCTTGAGCCTGTTCTCGGCATTTACTCTTACGAGGAAGGTTGGTAAAAGGGACATAGAAAGGCCGATTAGCCTCTGATTACTTTATTAACTGTAGTCTTTAACAACAAAAATGAAAAGATAATAGATTTTAAAAGTATAGTGGGGGAGATGGACACATATGTAATAACTTAATAAAGAAATTAAAAATATATATAAGTATAGAACATACAGTAGACTATCTTCTCTTTTTCTCCCCCATCTTTCCTAGTAAATATTTTTGAATCAAATAATTTCATTCGTTTGGGATCAACTTCCACAAACACTGTTTAAAGAACTTATATTCTTTCCTGTTCTCAGACTATAGTATTGCTAGTTCAAATCTATTTCTCCTAACACTAATGACTCTTTTTAAGAGCTATTTTTTATCATTTAATTCTAATCAAATATCAACTCCTGAAAAAGGACATGTTAAAAAATATATAAAAATGTTTTCCACTAGTTAAAGAAAACAATAGTCTTTTTCATTTCTAAAAGTACTTAAAGTGCAAGAAATGTTAAATCAAGAGAAAATCTGAAACTGTTAAAAGGAATTGACTAAAGTAAAATTAACAAGTTATTATCAAAGTATTGATAACAAGTTTTGTTTCATGACTATTTACAGTGTTACTAATTAAAAGCAACAAAGAAATATAAATATGACAAAAAATAAATAAAATAAAAACTAACACTACAGATTAAGTATGCTGGCTTGTGTAGGATGTGGAACTCTAATCAACTTCCTAAGACATTCTAATTAGTATTTACTATTATTTCATGAAGATTTATGTTCTTTAAATTTACTGTTAAATTTAGTCTGTGAATCTCACATCATGAATCTATTTCTATTTTCTACAATAGGTATTACCTACAAATAAGAATGGCTACTGCAAGATTAGATGTCAAAAAAAGAAAAGTAGAAAGAGCAAAGAATTTGAGATTATAGAAGCCATAAAAATATTTTAATTTTTACTTGACTTTCTATTAACAACACCCAGCAACTCTGGGACACTCACCCTCTTTAACTATCACTATATATATGTATGCATGCATGCATGACAACAAAATACGTTTCAATAGAAATATATTTGAACTAGCGAAGCAAAATTGCTTGAAGCTTTTGATCTGTCTCCTAGCTCCCATCCCTGAAAGTCTTTTCCCCTCAACAGTTACATTCAAAAAGTCCAAGATATACAGCTGATGATTCAAGCTGAATGACACGACGATAAACTATGGTTTCTCCTGAAGATAAAATACGTCATAAATCGGTGCAACACTTACCTCATTTTAAATATTACTGTCTCCTTTTATCAGGTAACACTATATGACCTCCCCTTACCTTCCCTCTTCCCATATTTTACATGGGATTTTAATTCTATACAATGATCACAACCAGAATTTTTTTTAATTAAAATAGGATATATGGCTTTAAAGGCTTAGGTTATCTGATAGACAGATTTAATTTAAAAAAAAATAACGAGGACAGTCTGACTTCTGATGCCCTGTAAAATATGGCAATCACGGAATTAGACCAATTTTTAATTGCAATAACTCTCTATACTTAGCTGCAATTTATCAAATGCTATAAAATGATAGGCAGTACGGTTTCATAAAGTGGAAATGCATTCACAGCTAAATGGCAAAGAGATATTTTTGTAGGGAGTATATGACAACATAATGTGCCTTTTTTCCTCATTAAAATATCTATTCATGAATCACAGTGGCTCTATCAACACAGTATTGGTAGTGGACTGCTTGATTTATGCCGGCCAGACTCTAGCCAGAAGTTAGCCTTTTTCTGGATACTCAAGTCTGGATTACACTCCCGAAATTACTAAATGTGTTAAATGTACTAGGATAAATCCTGATTAGCACAGCTTTGGACTCATATCCTTCATCTTCCCAGGCTTGTTGGGGGGGGGGGGGGGCGCTCTCTTCCTTGGCTGAATAAAGAGGAAGGAGGTTCCCCAGTTGGGAAAGAGCAGCTGGGAGGGATGCACCAGTGGGCAGCGGACAGCGGGCTAACCTCTTCCTTCCCCACCTGCCCCAGAGCAGACACTATACAGCCCTTCCGGATACACCAGTCTTGTCTATCATGGGGAACATTAGTGGCAAAGACTTCTTCTTCCCATTCTCCAGTCGCTTTTATCTGAAACTGGGAATCTGAAGAGAAACCTGTGGACTCAGCCCCCTGACTCACACCCCCAACTGACTCTATCTTTTGAGCTTTCCAAAATATTTCAAAAATGAGATATTTCATTTTCCAAAATATCTCAGAAGTCACTTAATGAACTCTTAATTATACCCTTTCACCAGAAGGTCCCTGTAATCTGCTGATTCATTCCATCACACATTAAGGGAGATTCCCAAACCAGATGAAATCTCTTTATTGACTCAATCCATCCTATTAAAATCATTGCGCGCTTTTTTTTAACCACATAAGGACTCTTTACTATCTGAGAGCTTTACATACATATAAGTAAATGACATACCCTATTTTCATATAGTATGAAAAAGAAGTAAGATGCCTTTTATGCAATCCTGTTGATTTTAAAGGTTTCCACTTAGGGCATGCTTTGTGAGGCTTTTCTAATTCTGGTGATAGATTTGTTCATATCAGACCGTTTCACCATCCCATGCCTTTGCCACACCCTTGAGTGGACATGGGGTTAATAGTTCAATCTATAACCCTGACACAGAATGAAGCCAATTAGTCTCAACATTCTTTCCCAGCAGCTTTCCCAACCCATAACCCTGAAGCCCCAACTTTACCTGAGTCCTGAATACTGCCAGCTTTCCCTCTCCCAAACTCTAAACAGCATTCTTTCTACACGATAGGGTTCTCTTCTTCCTTCTTGCCTTTCAGAAGTAAACCTCCCGCCTGTGCTGCGCTTACTCCCATCTCCTCTTGCCTCCCCAGGCACTTTGCATCATCAATTATCAGCTCTCATCCCCGCCAGGGACTCCTAACAATGCCTTCAAAGACACATGCACCCAGTTGAGGAAAAAACTACTCCATGTGTCCCACCACATTCCTTCAGCTATTCTTCCATTTCTGTCATTCTTTTCTTTGCTATTAACTTCCCAAGCACTCAGTCTTCTCCTTCTAGCGCACATAAGCCACGCATCATTAATTACTCATTTCATGTCTATCTTCTCAAGAGAGCTATACACTCCATAAAGGCAGAGATTAAGTTGTCTTGTTCCAGGCTATAAGCTCCATGCCTAATACAGTCTGGCACATAGTAAGCATTCAAAAATATTGATGATATTGGATTTTTTCATTTTAATAAGTGCTTCTTCTTCTTTTTTTTTTTTTTACCTCTTTCATCATAATTCCTGAAAATCTGGTTTCCACTTCTACTCTCATGAAATTGTACACTAGCAAAAGTGTTATGGTTTGGGGGGTGCCAGAAGCAAGGAGGAATAAATGATAAAACCATTGGATAGAGGAGTAAAGGAGAAGGGGGGGGGGAGAGAGAGAGAGAGAGAGAGAGAGAGAGACATAAAACCACCAATATTTAGCCAGAAAATTAAAATTTCAAAACACATGAAGAAATCTAATAAATTACTATCTCAACAATTACTTACAAATCGATACATAAAATAACATTTTTCTCAGCCTTCACTTTTTTGACCTTTAAGAACCTGATGCACTTGAGGCCACTTTCTTTGGGAACCCTCCAGCGAACGGGTTCTCCTCACAGTCCAGTTCCTGAGACTTTTTCTCAGTCTCATTCCTCCGACTTTTATAAATCCACCCCAACCTCCTTGCCTGGAATGTTGTGCAAACTCCAATCTCTCCCATCTCAATCCACACTGAACATTATAAGGAGGCCAATTTTCCCTGTTCAAAAATTTCCAAAGCTTCCACTGCTTGTATTGCTAAATCTTAACTCCTTATCCTGGCATTCAAGGCCCTTCATAATCTATACCTTAATCTCTCTCCAACCATACCTCCCAAATTACTTATAGTCAGCCCAATCTACTTACTAAGACCATGAATGTCTTATGTTTTCTTCCCTAGGACTTTGCTTAATGTCAGTTGCCCTGCCTAGAATGTGTCCCCCTCCTTTTAGTATATCCAAATATTATTTTTCTTTTTTTCCAAAAATCGCACCAAAGTAAAGCAGAGCTCTGTTTGATGGGAGTGTGTTGCTTAGCTGTTAGCAGGTCAGCTCTCACTACACGCTTATTGGGTAGTAGTGCAACCCTAAGAAAAGAATGGCTATTATTCATCTTTTAATATTCAGTCCAGATTACTGTTTCTTCATTAAGGCCCAACGAAAAAAACCCGAAGAATAAGGGTGTCCATTTGAACCATTTCTTTTGGAAACCAACCATGGACTTAATTATTTCTTCTCTTTTCTTTTGTTAGGTTGGGAATAGCTTTGTAATACATTATAGGTGTTCAAAATTCAAAGGGTATAAAAGTACATACCAAAAAAAAGTCTTTCTCCTAACCCCATCCTTCAACCAGCTAGGTTCCCTCTTAAAGCAACCAATGTTATCAGCTTTTTGTTTATTTTATTAAAAGTAAATAAAATGCATTGTTTTTTAATATGTTTAGTATTTAGTATCAAGAAAATATTTACATCCATAGATATTTAATGCTATATGTACTAATATGTTTTTCCCATTTATGGACACTGTGTGCCTTGGTTTCTTTATAGATTTTTTAAAATTATTTATAGATTATTTTTAGAGAGAGGGAGAGAAATATCAATTTTGCTCCAATTATTTATGCATTCATTGGCTGATTCTGGTATGTGTCAAACCTGCAACCTTGGCATATCAGGATGACACTCTGACCAATTGAGCTACCCAGGCAGGGCCTTGGCTTTTGTATAGAAATGTCTGTCACAAATATTCCTCGATTGATTGTGCAATTTTTTCTTTCAAGTTTGAAACAGAATAGTCAATGGTAAGACTTTTTGTATAGAAATGTCTGTCACAAATATTCCTCGATTGTGCAATTTTTTCTTTCAAGTTTGAAACAGACTAGTCAATGGTAAGACTGAATCTCCACTACCTTCCTCCTTAATTAAGAAGGATAAAAAAGTAAGCACTAGGTTTTATTCAAGCACTTCCTCCACATACGCAGCCTTTAAAGGAAAATTAAAGCACAACTAATCACTTATGCAGATGTGCATTGTTTTACTGCCATAGTTTAATGTGTTCCAGATAAGGCACAGATTACCCTATTTCCTTTGCTTCTGATACATATGCTGATACGAAGATTAACAGAATCACTGATTTGTAATGGATGATTCTGTTTCATTCTAGAATCTCTCATTTCTGCTTTCCAAAGTTCGCTGAAGGTATGTTTGCACTGAAATTTTTGCTTCATAATTATATCCCTCTCCATTTCACCTGGCACATATTAGAAATGACAGGAGAGCCCACCCACCTTGTTACTACGTCCTAGAAGCCCTATAGTTTCCTATAATTATGTTAAACATATATACCAAACTCTGAAATGATAAAGCTCCAAAATGTTTTTTTTTATTTAAAGTTATAAAATAATACTTAAAGGTCAAGCATTGGACTCAAAATAAGTTTCATTCATAGTCAAACACTTGACCCACCAGTACTAACTTAAGGTATTACCCAATACATAATGAAGTATATGTTTGTAATCAAATGGTTTATTTGGTCAATAGAGAGCCAAAGCAGATAAGCTAGAACTCCTCAAAATTCATTAAAGTGTCTTCAACTATCAGATTGGCTATTTTTAATGGATCAAAATTATTATATAGGTGCCAGATATTCTCTTAACTTCATACTATACAAAACAGCAACTTAATGTATACCCCATGCATGACCCTGGAATTCTTTCTGATTAATCTTATATTTAAGTCAATACCCAGGGTTTAAATATTAATTATAAACTCCCAATTTTTGTTAGGAAAAAAGTATCTTGAACCACTAAATAAAATTCCATTTTCAAAAAGTTAGTCTAGATTATTTTTATCTATACCAGCACTAACAATTTTAAAAAATTAGAATTTTTTTCTTAGAACACAGTAGAAAGTACTGGCATCGTAGGCTTAAGAATTATAGTAACTCATTAAATCACCAGAATTATAATGCTGGTGTATGCTATTTTCCTTAATGGCATATTTCCTTTCCAACTAAACACACACACACAAACAATATTTTCGAAAGTTTACTTTTATTCCTAAGGGCACTTCACCTAGAATAGTCTCATAAATACAAAATTCATGGTAAATTACAAAATATGCAGGTGTGAATGAGATCAAGTAGGCTTCACTAATTCTGATCCATCACAAAGATTGGGTTTCTTTTTTATCCTCAACTTTGCTAAACTTTGTTTGGGGTTTTATTTCAAACTTTGGGTCCATATTATCAGCTACTATATTTGAATATTTACCAGCTAAGAAATTAAGTAACATTTAACAGTTAAACATGTTGCTCAAGTGAGATGTTAAGACACTGTTAAGGCAGGTTGGAAGCACTTAGTTTTGAAAGGCATGATATATAGCTAGGGAAGTGAGTGTACCCAAATAATTACACTGTCTTTGAAAGAGTGGCCTATGTATAAGTGGAATAGCCAATGAGATTGAGGTAGTAGTTGTCAAATTTACAGGAAGTAATTAAAGGGGCAGAGATTCTCTTCTTTTACTGGTTGTTTCTGGATTCCATAGAGATTATGAAGAGAGACAAGAAAAATGACAGAGCAGCCTGAACAGCCCATCAAACTTTCTACTAAGAAAATTGTTTTCCTCCATGGATAAACTTTCCAGTGAACAAACACTTTTTGCTTTTATTCTATACTGTATTGATTGTGGTTTTGCACACAAAAATGTTTGATTTCTACATTTTAATGAAAACACGGGGATGTTTTTCCCCAAGAGACTCGTTCCCTGTTTCACCAGCATTTTGTAATCCTCTCCATCTTCAGTTCCTTTGGTTTGCTGCCATCTGGCTTTGTGCCTTTGATTTTGTGAATAAGGTCCCCAATTGTTTCTGCAGCTGTTATCAGTGCAGTCTGCCCTGTTGCAAATGGAGAAAACAGAAAAAAAAAAATATCTCCACAACTTACACAACATTTCATTCCTGTGGCTCTCTTCCCAGGCCCCGATTGTGATTATCTAGTGTACATTCCTCAACACAGATGCTGACATTACTACACCCTTGGTTCAAGGAAGATATAAAAGTGAACCCTTTCCAGTAATCATTATTTATAAACATATTCATTAATCTATGAATATGACATCTAATAATTCTATTCACATTACATATATATATGATTGTTTTCATTCATGGTCATGATAATGCTTCTAACTATACAATTTCTCTCTTGTTCCAACCAGTTGTTTCCTATGTCCACAATGATGTCTATATCTTCCATATTGACCTCATGCAAAATCATAATTTTCAAATTGTACTCCCAAGAGCCCAGGGGGAAGAAGTAAAGATGTTGAGGGTGGTGAGCTGCTACTGGCCAGTTCTCTGTTATAGACCCATCGCCCTCTTTTCAACCAGGGCAATTCTTTCTTAGTTCATTTCATGATTGGGCTTCCAGGTAAAATTCCATTTGAAATACAAGTTTCACTATAACTTTTTAAGAGGGAGAGACAGAAACATCAATGATGAGAGAGAATCATTGATCTGCTGCCTTCTGCACGCCCTCCACTGGGAGTCGAGCCCGCAACCCGGGCATGTGCCCTTGACCAGAATCAAACCCGGGACACTTCAGTCCGCAGGCCGATGCTCTATCCACGGAGCCAAACCAGCTATTCTTCTGATTGTGTTCACCATAAATTTTGAGGATAACTGAATTCACTCACTATTGTGGAAGGGGACAGGTTATTTCAGACAATAAATAGATAAGATATTATTGTAGTTGAAAAGGCCTTTATTAGCAACTTCCCCTGAAATATCTGCCCTTGTGGCAAAGCCACCTAGAATTTCCATTTCCAGTCCCACCTCTTTTTAAGCATTGAAAACATTAATTTCAGGGGAACTATAATAGGTTGGACAGGAGAACACATTAAGCCATCCATCAGCACTTCCATATGAATAAGTTTATGTACTAACTCTTGGGCCTGGAGGAAAAAACCTGGTTAAGTTTTTTGGGGGGTGGGGTTGGGGATAGAGAAATGTTTTCTAGGTCACCACTTCAGGGAACTGTAAGTTACTCTGTCATTGGGAAGTGGAGGGGACGAAAAGAAAAGATATGGAACCCTGAGCAGTGGCTCTAAAAGCTGAGGCGTGAGAGCGAAGGGCTGATGCCTAGTGAAGGGTGGAGCAGTTCTCATCTGACCCTCCCCTTGGGCAGTAGAGCTCCTACCTCCAAATCCAGAGATTTTCTTTTCTGATAGGACTACTTTATTCTTCTGATTGTGTCAACTATAAATATTTTTGTTTTAATTGAATTTTACTTTAAAAGGATTCTGTTGTCACCAATACCAATAACAGTGCCTAACATAGTGCGCAGAACTATCCTGAGTTCTGTCTCTTTCATAAAACAGGTATATTCTTCCCCCAATTCAGGCAAGAACGTTCTCAAATCTACACACAAAATTTGTTATACACATTGATATGTAGGGCCCCTATATTTTATGTAGGAAGTTATTCATCTAGGATACAAAGGTAAAATGTAATACCATAAACTCCCCAAGGTATGCACAGAGTATTTAACTCCCACAATTTGTAAAATGAACAGGCAAATGGCCTTCTGGGTCTAGTTTTTACATTACATTAAGGTGATGAGTAAAATTGAGTTATAGCTCTGACTCGGTATGTGTAAATTATTATTCCACATCTCCAGGCCTGCCCTGGAGGAAGTTTCCTTTAAGCATACCTCTGTACACACAGTGATTTTGTGCCTCTGACCTAACCGAGCATGATCCCTGGCTAATTCTAAAGCCAAGTCTGCAGGCAGCTTAACTTTACAAAGGAAGAAGGCAGCAAAGGCTGGATTTTAGAAATACTGTGTCAAGTTCCAATAAAGGTCAACTTCAGATGAGAGTGACAGCTAAAGGGGAGGTGGCAGAGACGTGTAATAAAATGCAACCAGAACTCTCCCAAGAGTTTTCTTACCAGTCGTCCCCACAGTTGTCTATGAAATTTTCAAATACACATAGGAGACTTGCTATCATTCTATACATAGTAGAGTTCACATGCATTTTCCCTCTTCTGCGGGCTGTGATCCCTGAACACTCTGGGACCCAACAGGGAGTCAGCCAGGATGCTACTTAAGGCTGAGGAAAAGCCGGCTGGACCCCAACACTCTTTAGGCTCCTCTGCGAAGAGACCCTGTGTGGGTCTCACAACTGTGCCTGTGTTGGCGCGCGCTCTGTGTCTAGCTCACAGTTCACGTAGCATGGTCAGGACACAAGAGCTGTACCTTCCCGCAGGTAAGAGCTTTCTCTTCTGCATAACCTTTTGTCCGCCTTGTTCTGAAGAAGCCAGCCCGAAGCGCAAACACCTTTCCCAGAGTTCTGCGCACTACCCAGGGTGCAGACAGGAATGCCTTGCTGATTTAGCCATTCCTTTGATGATCAAATAAAATCAAGCCTGCTCCCCGCTCTTTGATGTGCGGCTGCGTCCAGGTTCTTAGGGCTGCCGGCCTGAGGCATCCCGATGACTTACTGCCTGCGTCCTAGTCCCCGCACGTCCCCCAAGGTACCTATGGTCGCTGCAGCCTTTTCCTGCGCGTTCCCCGTTTCTTTTGTTAAGGCTCCATTTACACAAATTACTCCTTCCTTTCATTAAGGAACCAGGATTTATTTTCTTTACTCTCTGTATCAACCATGCACACATCCACTGCTGTAGAACCAGTCAACGTTTTGTGTTCTTGTTTATTTTTATTTCTGACGGAGGGAGGTTCAAATCAAATAGCAAAGGCAGAGAAAATAATCAAACAGCTGGCGGTGGGCTCTTGGCTTTTGTTTTCATTCCAGTTTTCCTTTGCGGATCTTTTTCATTCTCTTCTTTACAAGGGCCAATGAAATCCTTGTGAGCAGTGGGTGCAGGCGGTGGCACGGAGGCTGGGCAAGTCTCTCAGGCCCCGAGACTTCCCTGCCTGCCTGTGAAATGGGTAATGTCCCTTCCCACTGAGGAGGGGAGGCTTTCTGGTGAGAGAGAGAGAGAGAGAGAGAGGGAGAGAGAGAGAGAGAGAGAGACTGAGACAGCTTCCAGCAAATAAGTCAATGCCTGGAGAAACCAGGCCAGTCCTGATGGCCATTGAAGAGCTGCTAATTCTTCCCCAAGCAGCACCTGTGTGCCCTGGGAGCAGGAGCAGAGTGCATCCCAGGTGGGGAGAAGGTCCAAGCACAGCCCTGGTGGAGACAGAACACCCTCTCTCACGGAGGAACGTGACCTTGACCTGCTTTTTGTTTTGAAGTTGGCCTGGTGTCACTGGAGATCTATGGAGCCAAGATTCCTTAGAGGGTACTAAACGTGCTGAATTGATAACTCCAGGAGTTGAATAATGACCAGTGCGAGTTGGAGTGGCATGAAGTGCCCTTCTCCCCAGGGCCATCCAGATGACAATGGGCTTCTAGCTGGGAGGGGAGGAGGGTGTTGTTACCTGCTACGTGGTGCATCGGGGACGCTGTGGGAAGCCTCGGGAAGGGAAGGCAGGTGGTTTAAACTACACATAATAAAGAAAACACTTAGGTGACAGAGAGGTTTCAACCAGGTGCCTCTAGTAAAACCACATCCTCTCAGTGCCCAGCCCAAGGTGAGTCTGAACAATATCAACCTGACCCTCCCCTCTGGAGTGGAAACTCTAGGAAAGATTTGGTGTAGGTTTGTGTGTTTTTTTAATGCTGTGTCCCCAACCCCTAAACCAGTAGGCATTAAATAAGTATTTAATTGAATGGTAGATAAAAGTCACCCCCCCCCCACACACACACACACACTACCATGAAACAATGGGATTTACAAACCAAGACCAGTGACAGAAGACAGAGAGAGGCTTTCTACTCACAGTTCTGGTAAGATCTGGCCACCCAGGGAAATTAATTCTGACTCAACTACACCTTCATCTCCTCTTTACAATAAAGGGAAGCAAAATCACACGTGGATGGAAGGGGGCGTGGGTGGGGGGAGGGAAGTGAGTGCTCCTACGGGCTCTTCCTTGGTTTCTTGGACAGAAGAGATCCGGGAACTGTGGGCACAGATAGAAGCAACATCAACATTAGCATTATAACCGCAAACCGCAGAACCTTCAAACTATTGTCTACGTAAAGGAGTGTATTCATGCAAAATACAAACTATGAAATGGATTTTTTGGGGGTGGGGGGGGGAAGGCTCTACCTAGCAAGAGAATTGTTGATCTGGGTCCTTAGGGTTGAGACTCAGGAGGCTTCCCTGCTCTGGCTCCTGTGAGAAGAGACTGATCCACGGCGAACACTGCCGTTCTCGGGGTCGCTCCAAAGACTAGCCTGGACGGTGGACGCCCTCAAAGCAACACCTAGGAGCTCGCCGCCGCCTTCGGTTCTGGGGCCCCAGGCTGGTCCCCAGTCGCCGTCATCTCACTTCCTGCCAGAGGCCGTTCGCCTCTGCTGCCGTGGCGAGTAGCAAAGAACCTCTCCCCGACCTCGGTTTCCCAGCGCGCGGCCTTGCAAAAGGGCAGCTTTGGGATGGTGCGCAGGCAGGACCTCTTTCAGAACCAGGACCACCCCAACTCCCCCTGGGTTCTGTCTTGCCCCTGAGGCTGAAGGGGCCGGGCCCGCCAGGTTAGGAGCTGCTGCAGACACCAGCTGCGGCCGCCACCCGGATGCAGGCAGGGTCCCTGCGGGTGTACCCATCCCCGAGCGCAGGGCGCCCAGGCGCCGGGATCGCCCTCCAGGCTTTTCTAGAAAGATGCCAAGAAAAAAAGCACCTTTGGAATTCATCCTTCCACCGGGTGGTGGGGGCTGCGGGGGAGAGGACCTGGAAAATGGGAAATGCGCCGTCTGCCGACCTGGGGTGATTTGGCTTTGATTTTCAAAGGCAGCGAACTGGGGTGGTTTCGGTCCCCCCTATTCAGTGGCTCAGGTTGATCCTGGAGCTCGTTACGGGTGTTAAACTGGTACGCGGGTGGGGCAATTCATTAGGCAAGAAATGGATTAGTTGTTTATTATCTATAAACATTCCAGCCACAGCGACCAATCATAAAACCGCGGAAGGGCCTATAAAATAAAGCAGCGGTGAAGCCTCCGTGTGGGCAGGGCGGGCTTAGCAATTGTTGTCCGTGATAAAGGGTCCATCAGAGCGAGAAAAGGAAAGGGGTGGGAGTCCACAGGAAAGCGATTTGTCGGAAAATAACTTCGATTTCTCTAAGTTGAACGGGGAGAGGGAAAAAATTGAGGTGAGTTGGCAAAGGATGAAGAGAGAAAGGAAGAAATAAGGAGTTGGGTCATTAGTGAGGTTGGTACCAGCAATAAAAGCTATTGATTAAACGGAAGAGCCATTTAGTCTTTGGTTCTTGATGAAATACCTAGTCACTAAACCCTGAATGCAGCCTAATAATATTTTATGGAGGGAAAACAAGTTTAAAAATGACCTCTTTCTAGGGTTAGAAATTCACTTTTGAGTATGGCTGAAATTCTTTTTAACATTCTCATTTGGGATACAACGTTTCCTAATAGGAGCTAGTATCAAACAATTAAAAACTGTTTAAAAGTATAAAGTCTGATGGTTGTTGTTTTTTTCCACTAAAATAGCTATTTTGCTTCTTTAGGTATTACTTAAGACAAGCTTTAAACTCTCATGGCTTATTTGATATTTTAACATACTAGAAACAGTGGTCAAATATTTATGCTGGCTTCCTAATAACTAATTCAAGAATATTGCCAATTTGATTCAGAACCTAATATTTAGAAATCAAGTTATGGGTAAATTGCTTAAAGACAGTTTAACAAATGTATTGGTTTAGAAACGTATGATGAATAAATTTTAGAATCTCGTTACATACACACACATCAGAAATGTTTTGTTTCTTAGATTTTAAAAACTTTTTTATTGAAGTATAACAATCCAAAGAGAGACAGTAATCATAAGTGAACGCTTGACAAAGAATTTAAAATAATACTTCTCATGTAACTACCTAGATCAAGAAAAGAGCATTACAAC
>NW_005370908.1:760518-760964 GCF_000412655.1 Myotis brandtii | reverse complement strand
AGGGAGGGAGGGAGGGAGGAAGGGAGGGAGGGAGAGAGAGAGAGATCATTTGAATGAGAATAAAAAGGTAGAGATCAATACTTTGTGGCCTCTTCTGAAATAAATGCTTGGGGGGGAGGGAGGAGCACTACCAACTCTCTAACCCAGATTTCAAAAAGCAAAACAAAACAAACAAACAAACAAAAAACAAATAAAGGAAACTACAGGAACAAAGTAACTCTGATGTGGCCGGAGTTCGCCCGAGCGTGGAGGTGTGTGCGTGTCTTTTCCTAAAGCAATGAAGGCGAACAGTGAGGAATAATCGCGATAATGTCAAGCCCGGAACGCCCGAGGGGAGAGTCCGCTGGACGAAAACCAGTCCCTTTTCTAATAGCAGCCTCTGAGAAGGTGAAAGTTGATTGCCTGACCACTCGCCTCCCCGCGGCATTCCGCTAAGCCCGCGCGCA
>NW_005370908.1:759593-760365 GCF_000412655.1 Myotis brandtii | reverse complement strand
AATTCCTTTCCCCGCCCTCGGATGGGCGCCTGGAACCCAGCGCCCGGCGGCCTCAGCGCCTGCCCGGGAGGCGAGCTGGGTGTCCATAGGACCCTGACATCGGTCTGCGGTGCCTCTCATCTGAGCGTGTGGTGTAGCAGGAGAGAGAGAAGCCCTGAAGTGCATTCCTGGGGCCAGTCGCTGGAAATATCACCTTGAAACCTGCACGGATAAATTGATATGACAGCAAAGAGTTAACCCTTCTTTACCGGCACCCTTAGATGCGACCCCTGTAAAACAGAACGAATGAGAGGCAGGGTGGTGGCGGGGGCGGGCAGGGAGAGCGGGGATCCAGAGGCACGGGACCCAGCGGCAACTTTCCCGGGGCTCTCTGTGACCCCGAGAATGCCGCTTTCATTGGGAGGGGCTCCGGGGTCCCTGCCACAGAATGAAACCCCATGATGCGCTCTGACATTCTCTGACTGATGGACCATCATCTGGCCACTGCGAGCCGAACCTTCTCCCCCAGCCCCTCCCTTTGCGGGTCTGTTCAAGTGCAAATGCGTCTTTGGAGCCAGAGGAGACTCTCCTGCAAAGACCCCGAGCAGATCCTCCGTCCGGGTCGGGAAATATCGCGCCGCGCCGGGGCGGTGATCCTGCCAGAGCGCTCTGCCCCGCCGTCTCGGCCGACAGTGATTTATGCGCTGGTGACACACGTCGGCGGTCGACCTGGACGGTTCGCCATTCGTGGGGAGCTGCGGCGGAGTTAACGCAGGACCGCTCAGCCGGGAGG
>NW_005370908.1:757746-758578 GCF_000412655.1 Myotis brandtii | reverse complement strand
TGGCGGAGGGAGGAGGGACAGGCCGTTTGCCTCGGGAATGAATTATCCTCGATCATTTGTTTTAAGACGTGAACTCCTCCAGAACCCAGCAGCAGCTGCTGTGGTCGTAGCCTCAACTCCAGGCAAGCAGCCAAACCGTGCTCTCCATGAAAGATCGAGACTGGTTCCATCCGGTTACAAATACAATTATTATTATTAATTATTATTATTATTATTAATAATTATTATTTTTCCGAGCCAGCAGAGGAAGCGCTCCTCTCGCCATTCACCATTCTCAGCACCGAAGCTCGCCGCACCCTCCAGACGTCGCGAAACACACGCCTCCTCCCGGCAGGTCTCGGGTGGGACCTCCCAGGTCCTTGCCCAGTTCCTTTCTCCACGCAGCGGATCAATACATCTTATAAGCACTTCCGGACAAAAACAGACGACGACGAACGATTGCAGAGCATGTAACTGAAGTCAGGCAGCAGTGTTTTGGGAAAATTGTCCCCTGAGACCGAGCGAGGGAAGGGGCTATTCCCCTTTGCACTGCGCTCTATTTCTTCCAACTTCGTGGTCCGCTTGGTCCCAGAGAGCGAGGCGGACGCGGTCTGGAGACGGAATGGGGCGGTTCGTGCTGCTCCTCTCCCGCTCTCCGGAGTTAAATCCCCCAAGCCCATCCCCACCAGCAGCCCCGCGGCTGAAACCGAGCCCGGGACCTCGGGGCACCAGGCCCTGCCGCAGACAGACAGACAGAGATGAAGGATGCGACAGTGGGGCCTGAAGTGCTCCGCGGAGATAAGGTCCGGGAATCCAGCAGGAATTGAGCCCGCTGCCCTGCTCTGCCTCTGTT
>NW_005370908.1:745898-757669 GCF_000412655.1 Myotis brandtii | reverse complement strand
TACATCCCACCCTCCCGCCCCCACACCCCCCGCCCCCCAACACACACCTGGAGGCCGAGCAAGTGCCCGCGGGAGACAGCTGGGGAAGACGCTCCATCCCCTCCAGCTCCCGGGCGTTGGGATTCCCTAAAAACCACTCGATTTGCTAAGTTTTGGTGGAAGATGCTAATGAGACAATCGTCGGTATTGCGCCTCAAAGCCCAGAAGGACATAACCCTCCCTGATTCATAAATATGACTCCAAATTGTGAAGGACGTTAAGTGACTCTTCTTCCTTCTGGAATCTGCCATGGTCCACCTACGATGCCGAGGGAGAGCGGTGTGGTTTGCGCGGGTCACGTGCCAGAACGCTGTTAAAGTGAAAGGAAAAAAGGAGCTAGGAGTTTTTAAAAGAACACAACAAAACGCGCACAGAGTTTTACGAGAACAGTTACAACGAAGAAACTGCTTTTTCCAACTTAATGAAATTTGGTTCTTTTAGTCGTTTGCACAGCTTTTCTGAGCGGATGACGTTTGATTGTAAAACTTAACTTTCCAGAAAAGAAGATTGCTCCCCTAACCAAATTATAACGCCAGGGCAACAGATAGGATATTTGGCTTTTAAACACACGCAGTTATTTTTAAACAAAATGTTTTTAACTACCTGGAACACATACAAAACACTAAAGATGGTTGTATTTTAGAAATTATCACAATACATCCCCTTCTAAGAATTAGGGATTTACCCCCACTTAAACCAAGAAAGAACAACTCCTTGGGTTAAATATTTTTTCTTAATTCCTAGGTGTGGATTGGAAAGTAATGAAATGAATATTTGCAAGAAATCATTAAATGTCAAGATTAAAATGCTGTATAATTTTCCTAATAAAACATAGCTTACACTTCATAACATGTGAAACTCATTTATAAATTTTACACTTCTTTGAAACATAATTCACTTATGTCATATATGTTTTGTAGCAAAATGGAAGTCTTAGTGTTTAAGCACATACTGTAATGTCACTTACTTTGATTTATTTTTTATCTTTTAAAAGCCCCTCTCCCAAATGAAAGATCTTTTTTGTTTAAACAGCAAATTATATAAAAATATAAAATCTGAAGAAATTAGCTATTTGAAAATCTTCTGACAATTTTAGGGATTATATTTGTTGTTTTTTTCTCTTTCTAATTTACATATTTGAATATATGTATTTGTGTCACCACATAAGTCATGCATATTAGGCAGGAGAAATTAATTTTGAAACTCATTTATTTTAAAAATGTTACACATAGGTTGAGGTGAGTAAACTAAATTTATATTTTTTTGTCACAATGATAGAATAAATATTAGTACTATATTGTTGATATTAAAAGGCAAAACCTTTTAGCCTTTGATTTATATTTTAAAAAAGTATGTTGAATTCTTTGGTCAGACTCTATAAAACCAGTGTCTTCAGTAGCTTTTATTATAAATATTGATATTCAGATTATAGAACTATCCATTTAAGGAGAACTTTTGAGAAACACAAGCATAAAAGTGAAAAGACCGTTTCCCCACATATTCACACTCTAAACTTCCTATCCTCAGTGCAGCAGAAATAATCCTTTTATTCCATTAAAATGGTCACTAACCTTATAAAGATAAAAGAATGTTTTAATCTCTTACCTGAAGGAGTCTTGTCAATGTAGCAGGAACTGAAATTGGGACTGTTCTGTGTTGTCCATTACAGTACAGGGCTCTGTGCTGTTTTGCCTTTGTGAAGGCTGAAGTAACAATGTATGACTATCGCCTCCTGGGACCCTTAGGAAAATGAAATAGATAGCTGGTTCAAATAAATGCTCTAGACCTTCACCCAGGGATATCGTGGAGAAAAACAAATGATTTCACAGACACTAAAAATAATTGAAAGGTTATTCTGTAATTTGTTTTTCTCATGTATGTTATTTTGTATGTACCTATAAATGCTATGTTCAATCAATAGATATATAAGAAATGATTTTTAAAATGTTATTTAAACCTCTATTTTTTTTTAGAGCAGCAAAAATCACCTGAGAAGCAACTTCTACTTTTGAAGTCTTTGAAATGTATATTTTAATTCATAATGCAACTTTCTCATCCTAAAAAATTTTACGCTTCTTAAAAACTGGCCTTTTAAAAATTTCTGTTGTTTAGTAAGTTATGTATGTGAGGTTGGATTTCCTATAGTTTTTGTCAAAATAAAGTCACTGTTTGTTTGGGGTTTAATATTTATTTAGATGTGTATGTATATTTGTTTAAAACTATGAACTCCGAAGAGAGTTTTAATTCTATGCAACACAAATGAGTTTTATTAACAAATATATATATTTAGTTTCAGCTTAAAAGAACCAAGATTGTATATCAACAACGTATTATCAAAACCTATAAGGATATTGCCAATCTAATATCAGCTTGATTTGCAAACATAACAATTAAGTTCTTTCAATTAACCATAGGTATACTGTTATATGTTGTCTGTATACATATTTTGCTGATTTTAGAATGGAAAATAATCCTCCCGAGAAATTTGAGGTGGATTATCTAATTATTTTTTTCCAGCCCAAATTTTTAGGTGCTAAAACATAAGCATATGTTTTGCTTTTTAAAATAGTTCCAAAAGAAAATCTCAGAAATCAAAAAGACATTAGAGAAATGCTTTATCTAAAAATTATGATGATTATTTTGCTTTATGAAATCACCAACCTTTATACCAGGAGAAATATATTTAGAAGTCATTAACACTGTTGGTTCTCTGAGTAGAAGCATAGAATGTTATTTTGAAAAAGAATAATACATATTCATACATTTATACATATGCATACACACTCTTTTATTTTAAAAAAAGGCTTCACAGTTTTTGGCAGCAGAAAAAGGGAATAGCAAGCATCAAAGCCTGAAGTAAGAAGAAAGCTAGTCATGGTTTTCAGGCAAAGGAGAAAGGACATTTCCCAGGGTATCTTTAATTTCATTTGGAGCAGTTGGAGTGAGGGAGTTAGGTTCTCACTAAACTATCTGCATTATCTGTTTACACTGAGCAATGATAACATCTCCTGTTCCTAATGAACTACGTAGACATATTTCTAACCCCATAATATAGACCCCACCACCACTTACTATTTTTTTCACCACTCACTTCTGAAATAATTTGTAACGTTCATGTCAGTTAGGAAACACATTTCCCCAACACCATATTTCCAATTCTCCATAAGGACAGTCTTTAAATGGAGTATGAACCCATCATTCATTTAACAACTATTTTTACCTACTAAGTGTCAGGCACTATTCTAGGAGCACCAATGAAGAAAAGAAACAATATCCTTGCCCTGGGTTAGAGCAATTCTTTCTGAGAGTATGGAAATTAATCACTACAGGGGTGGGGGTGGGGGGAAATAAAATAAAATCCTGTAGTTTTCAGGTTATCCACCAGGTGGCGAAATGTGCAAAACTGATAGCTTAATATGGATCAAAATTTGGTGCAAAGATTAGAGTATTTCTATGAAAATTTCCACCATATTTTGTTTAAAATGTCTCTTTTGTAACACTACAATTAATAGCTAATGGTTATAAAGCATCTTGTGTTCAGTTTTCTAAAGCATTCCTTGCGAGGGACTCGTCCCTTCAAGGAGAGAAGAGTCAACTGCGTTCCCTAGAGGTCTCTCTGGAAGATCCCAAGCTTATCTTAAGAAATTCTGCTTTTACCCTCCCATTTTTCTCTGTCCCCAAGGTGTGGGGATTATAGAAATCTGTCTAAAGGACTGAACATCTGGTTTTGCATGGGCCTCCTGGAAGCCTTGAGTCTATTGTATTCAAATTCATGTAGAGACACTTAGGTATCACACTGCAATTTGCTTGTATTGTCCCAAACATTAACATCTTAGAATAACACCCATGCTGAAAAGTAGTCAAACATATATGACAATGTATACATACATGCAATCATATCTATATTTCGTTTCCAGACTCCCCTTAAGTGCAACCTCTCACTTACATTGAAGGAATAAAATTATGTATTCAGGTCTCTTTGGAATAGAATATACTCTAAAATAAAATTAGACCTTTCTTCACCTTCAGACTCCCAAAGAGGTAAAAAAAATAAAAAATCTTCCATTCTTAGAAAATGGTTTATATAGGATGTAGAAATACTTTTAGAGTGGTTTAAATGTAGTTTGAGATTTTTCCTAACTTCTTACTATCACCACCAGGCCCTACAAGATATGACCTCTGCCTTCTTCTCTATAACTCACCTGCCATGGGTTTTCTCATCACGCATTCCTCACATATTGACTGGCTTTTTCTTGTTTCAGTGGCTCTTTTAAGGTACTTGGAGTAGAGAAGTGAATAAGGCAGTGCATTCCTTCATGAAGCTTACATTCTATTGTACAGGGACCAACTTTGTTTTCGCCTCATGGCCTTTGCATTGGCTGCTTCCCTTGCTTTGAAACACTCTTACCCGTATCTTCCCAGCCACGGGTATATTTAGATAGATGCATATCCAGGACGCACTAGCCTGTGACCCCTAAACAAAGTCAAGTTTATCTCCTCAGAGGGTACTTGTGAAGACTAAATGAGTTAAGGAATACAAAGCCTTTAGCAGAGTAAGCTTTACTAGCAGAGTAAGATACATGTTATCTATTATTTTGATGTTATTATTTATTGCCAAATGAAATATCTCCATGATCTTTCCAGAGATCTTTCTCAGCTCCTTGTCATATTGACCAAACTACAAAATGTAGAATCTATTTCCAAGATGCTGAAAGAGTATTTCCTGCCAGGGCCAGAGCTCTGCTGTGCAGCGTAATACAAATATCCCTGGTTTAACAGTATGGTTTTTATCATGGATGCCAACTGGAAAATAATTTAGAGATGCTTTCCATCGGAACCAAATTTTGACCCTTTGCTGCATTTACATTCCCACTGCAAAGTGTTTAAACTTTTATTATTGCATTTATCACATTGTATTATAGTCATGGGTAGGGCGACCATACTTCCTAGTGTATGCCTGTTGTCTTGAAGTACCATCTGGTTTAGCATTTTAGCACTTTCAGAAGTGTCCTGGTGTAGACAATAAACTCTGTAGTCCCCCAGGTTATGGGGCAGGTGCCTGGCTGGAGAGGCTGAGGAGCGCTGGGGTGGTCCTAAGTCTGGTGTGGGCCTTTGTGAGGAATTGGTGAGTCTGGTTACTCAGAGCTGTCTGGCTGATTTGCATGCAGAGAAGGGCTTTGAGGGCTAAAGGCAGAATCAGTGGAGGAAAGTTAAGAGGGCCTCAAAGACGATGGCTAGGCCCCAAAAGGGAGGGTTCCTCTTCCCACTTCTGCTGAGAAAACATATGCCTGGACAGGGAGACTTACAGAGAACAGCACCACTTTGGCTCATGTAGAGCTTATAGTTATAATAAGTATATTAGGGGACAGCATCCCGGTCAAGGCAATGGGATATAACCCAGAAAATGCTTTGCAACCCTAAACCTCAGGGAGGCGTGAAGACAACTAAACCAGAGTGCCTAAGGACTCAGAGATATTCAGGTGGGAGGTGAGGGCTGATTCACATGTGTCTTAATCAGTGCAAGGTTTAATTTGGTCTGGTATAATTTTAGTTTTGGGTACTTCGATTATAGAGTCAATTACAGTCTATCCATTAAAAAAGAATATTGGATGAGTAGGATGCCTCATGTCCTGGCAAGAAGATTCTTTGGTAAACAGAGAGTTATTATGAAAGGTTCTTTAAATTGAAACACGGTATATTTTTATATCTAAGGCATGTTATTAAAAAACTTTAAGACTATTTTTGAATATTTGGTTTGCGAACCCTTGTCAATCAATCTGTTAATTCAACAAATACTTATTTAGACTTCACTACTTGAAGTGCACTGTGCTATTTGAAGTGATCACGACATTGTCAATATACATAGCTATTCCTGTGGTTTATTCTATCAGTTTTTATACTGAGGACTCTACCAAAATGTTAGCTTTTATTGCCAATCTCTGCTCTATACTACATTTCCTAACTAACTGCTGAATATCTTCACGCGATTGTCCTATTTGTACTTTAACTGACCAGAGGGGAATTCATTCTCTCCCACTCAAATCCTCTCTCTTGTCACTTTATTCCCAACCCAAGTAAACTTGTCCTTCACTTGTGTTCCCTCTATCGGTAATGGCACCTTCTTCAGACTATTTAGAGTAATTTTTAACTCTTTAATCTTTATGTCCAACAGCCAGTACTTTGCCAAGATGGTTTACCGCCAAAATGTCTCTCACATCTTCCTTCTATCATTTGCACTCCCAATAACAATGCTAAAGTTCAAGATTTCGATCGTTTTTCACTTGCATAATCACAGTAGCCTCTTCAGTGATTTCCTTATACTACTTTCTGTTGCATTTCTACCTCATATTTCAGATTGGCATTAGAAAGATCTTTCTAAATCACAGATTAGAAACAATACCTTTCTCCATGACAATCTCCAATTGCCTACAAAAATAAAGTACCAACTCCCTATTTTAGCATATTCTTGCTCCAACCTGTATTTTTCAGTCTTTTCTTCCACTAAATGATTGCTCAGACCTTACCCTGGAATTCCAGATTAGTCACTATTCTCTGACCCTCATACACTTTTCTGTTTCCATGTCTTTGATCAGGCTATCCTCCCACCAAGTAATACCTCTATTAAAATAACATTCATCCTTTCACAGTCAGCTAGCCAGTATTAATTGCTCATTCTCTTATTTCTAAAACACTTTTTAAAAAGATCTTGTAACACACTTTCTTCTGCTGATCAATAAGGTTAGTGATATACAAAATGTACTTGGGGCTCTGCCTCTCTTAATCTCTATAAGTGGTCATGTGACCAAGACACGTCCCTTCTCCAGACCTTCGTCGCTACGTTGTGGTGATATATAGAGAGCATTATAGAACTGTATGTGATTATGGTTGCCTTCCTCCCACTGAAGCCCTTGACGACAGGGAACAGTTTTCTTTATTTTTGTCTCTTTCACAGCACCTAGTTAATTCCCTCCTTGCATAAAATGAGCCATCTTTTTTTTTTTTTTAATGGAACACTTCACAAATTTGGGAATCATCCTTGTGCAGGGGCCATGCTAATATCTGCATCGTTCCAATTTTAGCATATGTGCTGCCCAAGCAAGTACAAAATGAGCCATCTTTAAATGTTTGTTTGCATATTTAGAAAATACGTTTTTATTGATTTTTTTAAGTTTTATTTTTTTATAGAGAGAGAGAGGCAGAAGGAGAGGGAGAGAGATAGAAACACCTGTGAGAGAGAAACATTGATTGGCTGCCTCCTGCATGCTTCCTACTGGGGATCGAGCCCCCAACCTGGGCATGTGTCCTGACTGGGTACTCAATCTGTGACCTCTTGGTGCATAGGTTGATGCTCAAACACTGAGTCAAACCTGCCAGGATGAATATTTAAATTAAAACTTCACCATAATTTAAAATAATGCTCTAAATTTAGGTCATGTTATAGGTATTTGAGGGCTATCGTGAACTTGATTATGTAAGACGTGAGATTTTCCTTAAACGGTGAGAAAAGCACAAAATTCATCAGAATGACTTTAGGAGAGCAGGCCATGTTGTAATGTGATAGGCTACATAAAGGTTTTAAATACATCAATGTTATAATAATTGAAAATATTAGAAACATTCTGAGTCAATGAAAATGGGAGGCAACTGGTGAGGGGCAGAGCAAACATTGTTTAATTTAGCAGTATAAAATAAAGAGGAACATGGAAGCAAATACTGGCAAAACTTATGAAAAAGTGACTTTAGCTATGAGATTTTAAATATGCAAAATCATCTCTATTGAGACAGAGATGCATTTGGTTCTCTCAGTCTGATACGAAACGTAGCATTTGATTCAGGCAACTTCCCTTGCTTTGATTTCAAAATCAGTAGTCAACTTTCTGTAGGCTGCTGAAGGGAGAGAACGATCACATTCGTAAATTATTGCTGTCACATTTCCTTTAGTCCCGGATTTTAAAAAATCAATGCTATGAAAAATACATTTGCTTGAGGTGTGTTGACAAAACCAGGTTTCTGAGGCCAATAAGACCCAGAACCAACACCACTTCAACACGCCAATAAATGCTCCCCTAGGAGAGCTGTCACAGGGCCTCGGAGTTCACCTATTCCAACAGGAGCTGGGCCTCGTTCAAGTATTTTTTCTCTGGCTTATTAATGACAATGGCTATAATCTTTCTTAGATGGCATTTTGGAAAATACTATGTATTATTTTCTTTGTTCCCAGGTTAAGGGACAGAAATCTCCAAAGTGAAATAAAATTAACTGTGAATTCCTTCATGAACACAATTTCCTTCATTATATTTTTTTTGGGGGGAAGGGGGGGGAATATGTATTGCGGCACCTAAGTTGTAATCATGTTAAATTCATACACATTGAAAATAGTCTATATAATTTCTCAGAATTTTAGGAATACAATATACTGTACTAGTTGATGGCTTCAGGATTGAAAATGACATTCGCTTTAGAAGAAACCCCAACCGGGCTATGTCATGGGGGACAGTCGTGCTGGTATATACACAGCTGCTTTATTTTCCTCCTTTTATTCTTCTCTCAATAAGAGCAGCAGCTTGGGTCAACTTTTCTAGGCCCCTTCACTTCTCTGCACTCTCTCTGGCTGCTATTCATATCATTGATTATTTTTAAACATAAGTACATGAGTAAGTAAAAAAGGGGTATATTAAATCAGTTCAGAAACTTATAGCTGAATCTGAAAATTGATTATAAAATTAGGTCATGCTAAGGGTTCAAAAAGCGTTTTCAAAAGTGAAAAATGATTTCATTTTTTAAAGAAAAGCTTCATCTTAATTCTTTAAGTAAGAAAAAAAAAACAACAGAAAGTAATTTGAGACCCTAAAGTTACTTTGTTTAATTTTTAAAATAAATTAGGGAGGAGGGACTTGGTAAAGATTTTGTCTTTAGTTCCCTTTGGAAAAACATCAACAACTTAAATATTTCAAAAGTGGTTAACCGCTTGTAAAGAGACTGAACACAATATGCGAGGTATGTGTGTCCCCCAAACCTACATATTTCTGATTCAGACTCTTAAGCTGTCAATATCTCAGAGACAATGCCATTGACATGTACCTGGCACTAGTCCTGCCAGTTAATTTTTTCCCTGGAGAGTGGTTTGGGGCGACAGAGTGGCGTCCGGGTTCCCCAGGTTGCTGCACTGACAAACTGCAGTGGTAGTCCAGTCAAGGAGCCTGACAAAATCTCATTAATCATTCTAAATTAAATCCAACCTTCCTGTCCAACCATGCCAAGAAGAAAGCCATTTTTTTTTCTTTTTAACAAATGAAAATTTCCTCAGCAAAGATTTGGTATCTTTCTCCTGTGGGCCTTTAATTCGATTAGACAAAAATAAAATAAAGCAATCCACTCTTCTGAGCCTGCAAACAAAACATTTGTCCAGATATGATTTAACAGATCAACCAAGTGTCTTTTAAAAAGAAAACAAATTTTGAATAAAAATACATGGAAACGTTCTGAGGGGAAACTATGCTAGTTAAATTAAGGACACCATTTACCTTTCAATGAATTCATTTTATTCTACCTAAAATATATGATCCTTAATAATAGCTGAAAGAAGAAATAAAAAACTCATTATCCATAATATTTTGGCACATTTTATTCCAATCTCTTCTTTCCAGTAATAGGTTTTTGCTGTTTTATATAGTAATTGTAATATGTGTCTATGTGTATAATTTAATATCCCTTTAAATATTTACCAGTTTTTATAATGGTTTTTCCATACTATTTATAAACATCAAGGCTTCATAATAATACATCATGAGGATGTATTTTGCTGTACTTCACCAGTGCTTGGCATAGTGTCTGGTATATAATATGTTCTCAAATATGTGTTGGTTGTTACAAAAGACCCAAGTTCTGGGCTTTCCAGGTGTTTCCACCTTTTTTCTTTAATTAAACACAATGATGTAATTAAGGTGTATATCCTACCTTTCCTCTATTTTGGACTATTTCCATAGGATGGCTTTCCAAAGAGGACATGTTCATTTATAAATGTATGAAAAGAGGCTGCAGGCAGTATGTTATTAATAGTGATCTTTAAGACAAAGTTCACTTTAAACATAGAAAAACAGACTCCAGTTAAAATAAACAGGTTATTATTTTAAATATGAAGGCTTCTGAACAAGTTTACTCTTATTGAACACCATATTAATAATGTAAAAAATGTAAAATATTAATTTAGAGAAGTAACAAGATCAATGATTTAAATTCTTAAAAACAAAACAAAACAAAACAAAAACAACAGCCCTGGCTGGTGTGGCTCAGTTGGTTGGGTGTTGTTCCATGCACCAAAAGGTCGCTGGCTCAATTCCCAGTCAGGGCAATGTCCAGGATGCAGATTCGATCCCTGGTTGAGGTGCAACTGATCCAATGTTTCTCTCTCCCTCTCCCTTCCTCTCTCCCTAAAACCAATAAAAACATATTTAAAAAATAAAACTATATTAAAGCAGTAATTTATCCAAATATTTAAAGTTAGAATCCTAGAGATGAGTTTACATCTAGAATAATAGATTAAATCTGTATTAATATTTTAAAAAAATAACGAATGTATCCTGATTTGTAACTTTTGTAAACCTGAAAGATCTGGGTATATTTTTAAAAAATGCAAAAGTAAAGCACTTTCCTATATGCTTATGTAGAAACTGAACCAAGGCTAAAATAACTCAATTGCATTTATTGAGAAACTGATCGTGGCCAAAGTCTGTGTTAGTTACTGAGGGAGATAGAATGACAAGATTTTCACCTGCAAGAATTAGGAAAGTTGTGCTGGAGGGAAAAGCATCTGAGAAGACTTGGAAGGACAAATAGGTAAATCAGGGGAAGGGGATACAAGTTTTCCAGATGGGAAAGCAGAACAAATGAAATTAGAGAGTGTTAGTTTTAACAGGATGTAACAGGAAAAATCCTGTAGATAAATTTGGAGGACTCAAACTTTTAAAGCATTTTTCCATTTACCTTTCCTTTTCTTAAAAAAAAAAAATCTGTATCTTAGAAAATATAGGTGTTGGTTGTATATAGGATGAATGTACTAGCAGTGCCCAGCTGTATGGTGTGTTCTGAGCTTGGAACAGCACAGCCCTTGGTAGGGGAGGAAGGTGTAGACAGGACTGAATTGCAATGCACCATAAATACTCCTGTGGGTTTCAGCAGAGCTCAGATTTCACGCTAAGTAAGGAAATAGTTGGTCAGAGACAATATAAAAGCCTCTAGCACTACTGTGACTTTCTAGCCTCAAAGAACTCAGACCCAAGTGGAAAAGGTAGATTTCAAAAAAGCCTGAGTGTAGATAGGAAAAAAACTAGTTTCTTGGGCTGCATCATATGCAAAGTTCAACATCCTTTCTGAAACCCTCCTTACCTAGTTCTTGAGATACTATTCTTCTCTGGTCTGTCTCCAGTTTTATTTATTTATTTTTATTTATTTTTATTGATTTTACATTTGTGTCCTTATCCCCCCACTCATGTCCTCACCCCCCTGGTGTCTGTGTCCATTGGTTAGGCTTATATGCATGCACACAAGTCCTTTGGTCGATCTCCTCCCCTTACCCCCACCCACCCCTATCTTCCCTCTGAGGTTTGACGGTCTAATCCAGTAGTTTTCAACCTTCCTAATGCTGCGACCCTGTAATACAGTTCCTCATGTTGTGGTGACCCCCAACCATAAAATTATTTTCGTTGTTACTTCATAACTGTAATTTTGCTACT
>NW_005370908.1:735967-744691 GCF_000412655.1 Myotis brandtii | reverse complement strand
TATGTTTAAGTCCTTTATCCATTTTGAGTTTATTTTTGTGTATGGTGTAATTTGGTGGTCTAGTTTCATTTTTTTGCATGTATCTGTCCAATTTTCCCAACACCATTTATTGAAGAGACTGTCTTGACTCCATTGTCTATCTCCAGTTTTAACAAATCCTCCTTTTCTGACTTCTTTTTCTCTACCAAAACTTAAAATGCCATGTTTCCCAAGTATCTCTTTTAACTCAACATTTTCCTTAGAACAGTGGTCGCCAACCTTTTGGACTTCATGGACCACCAGTTGGTGACCCCTGCCCTAGATGAGTTGTCTTTTCCCATGCTTCACTTCATATAACTTTATATAGGATAACCCAATCTTACATGTTCAGCCCCAATTGTTTTTGAACTCTAGTCTTATTCTCTAACTGCAGTCAAGCAATGTTCTATTAATACTTTCAAATTTAAAAATTGGGATTATCTTTTCCATTTCTCCACTGGTTGCTTCCTAGTACTTACCTTTAATAATAAGACAGATTATCCTATATAATAAAAGCCTAATATGCAAATTGTCCCCTTGACTGGGCGTTTGACCAGGAGTTTGCTCGCTATGATGTGCGCTGACCACCAGGGCATGGTGCGGAACATAGTGGGCATCAGTGATGTGGCGCTGGCAGTGGGTGGCAGTGGAGGTGCTGCTGGCCCTGATGGGCTCCGATGAGAGCGGGACCATGAAGAGATGGTGGAGTAGGTGAGTGGGCGGTGCCAGGCCAAGGCGGGTGTGAGCAGACTGGATTGCCTCATCGATCGCCCTGAAGACAGCAACCAGCAGCAGCGGTAGGGGGCGGGGCAGCCGCCTGGCTCCCAGGCACTGAGGGAGTCGAGTAGGGGCCCAAACACCCCACTGATCACCCCGCAGATGGTGACCAGCTGGCTCCCAGGCACTGAGGGAGCAGGGCGGAGGCCCTATGACTCAGGTGGAGGGGGGTGTGCAGGGTTCTGGGGTCCCAGATGCTGCCCAGGGCCCAGAGGTCAGCTGGGACCTCCCCTTCCACTCCAGACACTGGTGTTTCAATTGCTGGCCAGGCCTAGGCACCGCACCCGTGTGGGAATTTTGTGCACCAGCCTCCAGTCTTTGATAAGACAATCAGATCCTCATCTTAGAAAACTTTGTCTAAAATCACCAAATCTTATAGATTTCCAGTGTTATTTTTTTTCTCCTCTCCAATTCCTCTGCATTTGCCTAGTTTAGTTCTTATAATGAAATCTGACAGATTGAGAGCAATCCTTGACCTTTTAAGAAGACCATATTCTGATAATGGAGTAGGAGATGTAGGTTTGAGTATAATTATAATAATACTAGAGGCCTGATGCACGAAGATTCGTACAAGAATAGGCCTTCCTTCCCCTGGCTGCCAGCACCGCCTTCGCTCCGGCTGGAGCTGTCTTTCCGCCTTCACTCTGGCCCAGAGCCGCCTTTCTGCCTCTCGCCTTGTCGTGCCAATTTGCATATTCCCTCCTTATTGGCTGTGGGCACCGCCATCTTTGCTGCAAAGTTACGGTCAATTTGCATATTTCATCTTTATTAGATAGGATATTTACAAAGTGCTATGGTTCACAAAGAAAGAAGCAATTAACACCAGTGGTAGTATGATAAAGACAGTCTTTGATAGCTTTGAGGAAGAAAATATACTTGGAGTGCATCTTAGAACTTTAGATACAGAAGGGAGAGAAGGATATCACATAAAGAACAGCTTATAAAAGGCAAAGATAGACCAGGCACTACATTGAAGGAGATGAGGCTTTAAAGAAAAGCTGAGGCTAGATTATGAAGGGTTTTATATGCCATGCTAAGGAGGCTGTACTTAATTTTGTAGAGAAGAGAGGCATTAAAAGCCTTTAAATAATGGTATCAGAAGTTTGTACTTTAGAGAGACAAGCTTGTTGTATCTGAAGGAAGTTCCAGTAGTCCCCAACTTTAGGGGATATGCCTCCCCAGCAGGCATCTGGAAACACTGGGACATTACTTGTATGTCACAATGACAGGGAAGCCACTGGCATCTAGTAGGGAAAATCCAAGTATGTTATGTCCTACACTGCATGAAGCAGTCTCCTATAATGAAAAGCCTTCCCCAAAAGCCAGTGCAGTGGGACCTCCACTGTGAAACAATGAATTGCTAATTTAGCAAATGTTTAGTAAAAACTTAAGGTTTTTCATAGACAGAACATTTAAAAAATTCTACTCACCTAAATTTAAAAATAACCAAGAACAAATCCTTATTAAGTATAGGAAGTAGTAAAAAGAATACTGTCCAATTGGAGAGGGTTTCATTTCAAATAATGGCCAGATAAAGTTGGTCTTTCAGACCAACCCTCTAACAGATAAAAATCACAAACTCGGGACAAAAAATGTCGACTACTTCAAAGTAATGGAAAGCAAGCTAAAAACAGGCTGATGGCTCTAGCCAGTTTGGCTTAGTGGACAGAGCTTAGGCCAATGGACTGAAGGGTCCCAGGTTCAATTCCGGTCAAGGGCACATACCTTGTGCAGGCTTGATTCCCTGCCTGTGGGAGGCAGCCAATCAATGTGTCTCTCTCACATAGATTACCACGATGTTTCTCTCTCTCTCTCTGCTCTCTGTCTCTCCTCCTCCCATCCACTCTCAAAAAAAAAAGGCAATGGA
This sequence comes from Myotis brandtii, assembly GCF_000412655.1. NCBI lineage: Eukaryota > Metazoa > Chordata > Mammalia > Chiroptera > Vespertilionidae > Myotis > Myotis brandtii. The sequence goes on along the minus strand of NW_005370908.1, from coordinate 742,029 downwards.
ATATTCAGGTGAGGATTAACAACAAAAATAAATTAAAATTAAAATAGGCTGATGCAACAGAGAACACTTGGAAGAAAATAGCAGTGACTTTCCCAATTCTTATAGCTCTTAGCCTGAGGGCAGTCCCCATTCTGTACCACAGGAGCCTATAGCTTTTCTGACTTGAAGAACCATAGGACAGAGTTGGGGCAATGGTAGCTGCTAAAAAGTGAAGGAAGAAATAATGGCAAGGAAAGAACCAGAGAAAAAGCCTAAAGTCCATGTATAAACTCTGCCCCAAACTCTTGGCTGATCTCTGAAGCATGCATGCACAGGAGAGATTCCAGGTACAGCAGCTAGGTTAAAGAACTAAACTGAGATTTGAGCTGCCACCAATTGCAAGGGAGCAAGAACTTACAACAGAAATTCAGCCAAATTAACTGCCAACATATTTAAAAAGAAGTCTTTGGAGAAACATATCAGAATCCAGGGTTTCTACATTTTATTCACCATGTCCAGGACAAAATCTAAATTACTAACCTCTGAAGAAACAGGAAAATATAATCTACTCATAAAAGACAATCAAGGAAGACCGTCACTAAGATGATCTCGATATTGAGATAAACAGAAAAAGATGTTAAAGCAGCTATAATAACTATGTTTAATATTGTAAGAGAAAATGTGCTTGTAATGAATGAAAAGGTAGAAAATAGCATATAAGTATAAATTATAAAAACTAAATGAAATTTCTAGAACTAAAAAATATAGTAATTGAAAGAATAAAAGCTCATTGAATGGGCTTAAAATAATGATTATCAGAGAGTAAGTGAACTGGAATATAGATCAAGAGAAGCAATCCAATTGGGGGCCGGGGGAGGGAAAAAGTCAACAGAACACCATAAATATGTGAGACATCAAAAGGCCTAGCATATGTATAAAGAAGGAAAGGAAAGAGAAAATTAGGCTGAAAAACTATTTTACAAAATAAAACAATTAGAGGAAAATAACATTATTATGCACAGGGGGAAAACAATTTAAGTACTACTGACTTTTCATTAGAAACAAAGGGGGGTGGGGCAGAACAATGAAACGATGTCTTTAAAGTGCCAAAGAGTGTGGGGGAGGGGAAGTGTTGACACAGAAATATATTCAGCAAAAATATTCTTCAAAAAGAAAAACAAAATGACATTTTTATATATAAAAGAAAATGATGACACTTAACTGCCAGAAGACCTGCACTATAATAGACATTACAGTTTTTCAGGCTGAAATGACTGATACTACTGAAGAGAAAGGAATAAGAGCATTAGAAATGATGGTGTGGGTAAAAAATAAGAATATTTTTCCTTAATTTATTTAAAATATATATGACTGTACAAAGCAAACTATAAACTCCACAATAAAATGATATAACAGGCTATTTGTAAGACATGACAACTATAAAATAACAGGGTAATGAGGTAAACATGCCTATGTGGTTACTAAGTTTTTATGTGTAGTGGTACAACAGTAACTGTAAACAGGCTTTGTAGAGTTACATCATACCATGGGTTTGTTTTACATAGGTGTGTGCATTTGTGAAGACTCGTTAATTAGTATATTTAAGATTTATGCATTTTATTAAATGTCAATTTTACCTAAAAAGAAAAAAAAAGCCTTAAAAATTGATCTCTAGCAAATGATATTCAAGTTGAAATCTTCAGGAATGAAGTGTACTGATGTCTGAAACTTATGATGGCCTGTATCCAAAACAGTAAGACAGGCTGATTGATGGACAGAGATGGATAACTATGTGGTAAAGTGAATGCAGTAAAATCTGAACTGCAGAATCTAGGTAGGAGTACATAGAAAAGACAGAAGGAGATAGAGGGCAAAGTGCCACACACTGGAAAATAGAAACGATAATGTTAGCACTACTCATTGTTTGAAAATTTCATGATAGTTTTGAAGTTAATTAATTAGTTCTGAAAAAGATTAGAATTATTTTGTCATGGAATTCAAAATGATGTACCTGTGAAACTTATTAGAGTATTTGCCTCACAATCTTAGAAAGTGCTTACTTATTACCAGTCGAAAACTCCCTTTGACTTTCAAAAGTTGATTACCTTATGATTTGTCCTTGAAAATTCTTAGTACATCATTCAGTTGTAACATTGACTTAGGGCCAAATCTGGAAGAAAACTGATTCCACACCTCTAGTTATAAGTTCCTGCTCCTCCAGTTCTCTTCCCATAAACTAGCAGTTCTATCCACCACATAGTGTATCATTCCAAAGCTGATGCTTTTCACTTAGAGGTATTTCCAGGGAACTTTTGACTTACTATATAAATATACTGTTATCATCCCAATGTTAAGTGTTTTAATTACTAAATAATTGTTAATTAAGATATACTTCATACATTTCCTCTCCATTAAGCAGTATTTTTCCTCTCATTACCTAACCATGTAACATTTGTGAAGGCAGAGCCCATGTCTAGGTTTCACGCGTACCTACCACAGTGCTTGGCATGTGGAAGACCCTTGGTACATATTTACTGAATGAAAGAATAAAGAATATTTACTATCATTCACAATATCCCTTTCTCAACTGACACTGAATAGAAATCATCAACATTAGGACAATAGTACAGTTTGACTAATTACGTCAAATATAAGTTATAATAATATTTTGTTCTTATCTATGTAAATCTTTTTTAACATATTTTGCTATTTTAAATGTTTTAAAGGTTATTGTGACTTGACTAACCCAGAAGTTTTAAAAATTAAAAGTGATAAATTTATATTATAAAAAAAGTGCCTATTTTGCATACTAACAAATCAACACTCTTTTCAAAGTTCAAAGGGAAGAGAAGCTGGTACTGATTGTATCAAAGTAAGATTCAATTTTTATAAAGACTAATAATTTCATATCAGAATCAAAAAAATTTCAGAACTCAGTTTGAGAGAAAAAGGAAAGGTTTTAGTTAAAATCTTTACAATAAAATAATTATGATTATAAATCTCTAGTTAAATATGTACACATTACATGGTATTTTAAAAAAGAATGGAAGTGAATAAAGTTTTTCAGGCAAATCTAATACACAAATATACCATCTTTTAGAGTATAATGTCAGTTTAACATTCTTAAACAGCTGTGTCAGACAATGGCTCTGCTTTGTGCAAACATGATAAACAAAATTAAGAAAAATTCTGCAAAACTCTTTAGTTCCTCAAGAAAATGACTAAAAAAGAAAATAGAAAAGAAAACAAGATTGTACACTCAAGCTTGATTGTATACAGAGGCTAGAAAGACTGGCACTAATGTAACCCCCATATCTGCTAAATAGTCCTTGGGTAGCTTTAGTTTGAAGTTAAAAGTTAAAGTCCTAGCAACTGTGCTTTTATGCAGCCACATGGCCAATAAGGTAGATGTTGTCATAAAGGTGCCCTACAAAATCTTCACTAATATTTTGAGCAGCCCGACGAGTATTTCGAATAAATTCTCGTTTTGACATTTTATTCTTCACGTGAGGGCTAGTGAGGTCAATGGAAAGTAGAATCAAAGAGTAGCACAGTACATAGACAGCATCTGGAAGGAAAAAGAAGCATTTCAAAATGTGGTTCCAAAGGCATCATATCATACAAAAATGTTCATAATTTCAAGAGATCAAGATTAGATTCTAATTATAGGATTACCAAGTCATCCCCGTTTGCCTGGGTCTTTCCCAATTTTAGCACTGAAAATTCTGTGTCCTGGGAAACTCCCCAGTCCTGGGCCAACAGGGATGCTTGCTTATCCTAACTGAATACCAATTCAGCACTTTCTTCAACTCAAAAGAACTTCAGAATAGTTCAAGAGTTTATCATGAAAACTCACTCTAAATTTTACAAGTTCATAATTGGCTTTATTTTCATCTTGCTTTCAAATGTGATATTTCCATTCAACTCACCATAAAATATTTGTACTGTCAATATATTTATCTTTCCATGAAAAAGAAGTCACATATTTATTTACATATGCTTTTACAAAACCCTAATTTAATTTGAAAGCATCTTTAATGACAAAAATTGTATTAACTTAGTACAATAAGATTTAAATAATTCATAAGGTTAGTAAAATATTATTTGAGATAGGCATTTTAAGGGTCTATAGAATTTATATATTAATCTCAAAAGTAAATCTTTTGGGAAAAGATTGCTAAAGCTGAGCACCATGCAACAAGAAACTTTTCTTCTTTATATATATCCTTAGGGCAATACTTGTTGTTTACTATTAAAATAGTAACAACGTTCATGATACTTGCTACTACTACTTGCTACCACTGTGGTGTTTATATTTCAGAATCCTGTAGTCTTAACAAAGCTAATTAAACATTATGTCTTATAAGAGAATGTTCAACAAATTTCATATGATAGATATTTTGTAATCTCTTCTTAGTAAGGTAAGCACAATAAAACTTTTGATATGAAGCGATAAGTAAAGCTATATCACGTGAAAAAATAAGTAAGTGACTCAGGCTATATTACGCACACAAAAACAATGAACACTAGTTGTATGAAAAACATTTTATTAGAAAAATCCTAGGTTTTACCTATGTAATATGTAAATTATTAAAAGCGTTACCAATAATTTCTCAACTTTTTAATTAGACTAGTAAAAATACCAATACTCAATTTTTTAAAATTTATATAGCTAAGTGTAACTTTCCTCCTAAGACAGCATATTAACTATATATAAATGATAGCTATGGCAAACTAAAGTAGTCACTGCTACAAGCAGTAAAATAAGTATTTGTAATTTTTCCCTATAGTGAGAAAAATGTCTCATAAACTACTGTTTTTACCTGAAGGAGGGAGTGGGAGAAGGAATTCACTATATATATTCTTACCAGGACTAAGGCCAAGTTCTCTCATTAAATCAGGGTTACAAGCACAGAATCTATGTGAGAACTTTGTTATAAGAGTTTCAAGATATTCCCCACGCTCCTCAGGGGCATGGATGTGACGAAAAAATTCTCTCAGTGCATTGGGCAAGAACTGATTTCTAAAATTATGCAGTGTTACAAGGTCATCCAAGACATCTCTCCTAAAAGAAAAAGACACAGCTTTAGTTAACTTTTCTCTATTAATCATCAGTTTTTGAATAAAAATACTTTATTATTGAGCACCAGATCAGCTAATCCTATAAAGTATATATAATTCTTAAATTAAAAAAACTGACTGTGAATTATTTAAGGAATTAAATAATTTAAAAATATTTCATAAATAGAACAACAAAACAAGGTAAAACTTGTATTTCTAATTATAAAATGAAAAACTAAGATTTTCAATATTGTAAAGGGCAGTTATTTTTCAAGTGTCTTCTTGGCTAAGTCCAAATGAGCAACATAATTCTTTAATTTTTAATTATGAAAATAAGGAGTCTTCACCTTCCATATCAATCTACATCACCGGAGGTAACAACTGTTTATGCACACTTTTTTACATGTCTACATGTACTGTCTATTGTTCTAGATTTTTTAAAATATATTTTATGGATTCTTTACAGAGAGGAAGCGAGAGGGACAGAGAGTCAGAAACATCGATGAGAGATCAGCCGCCTCCTGCACACCTCCTACTGGGGATGTGCCCACAACCAAGATACATGCCCTTGACCAGAATTGAACTTGGGACATTTCAGTCCACAGGCTGATGCTCTATCCTCTGAGCCAAACCAGTTAGGGCTGTTCTAGAAATTTTTTTTGCTTATTTTACATAGTATATTGTCAACAGTTTTCTGTCTTAAATTTTTTTTTTATTTGTTGATTTTAGAGAGAAAGGAAAGAGAGAAAGACAGAAAGAGAGAGAGAGACATTGAGTTGTTGCTCCACTTATATATGCATTCACTGGTTGATTCTTGTACATACCCTGACCAGGATCAAACTCACAACCTTGGTGTATCAGGACAATGTTCCAACCAACTGACCTACCTAGCCAGGGCTCTGTCTCTATACATAGGTCTAACTCTCCTTTTTAATGGCTTCACAGTATCCCATCTTATGAATGTAACAATTCTAATGATATACATTTAGGCCATTTACAATTATATAAATATTTGTGAATAT
>NW_005370908.1:683003-734975 GCF_000412655.1 Myotis brandtii | reverse complement strand
GGACCACCAGTGGTCCGCGGACCACTGGTTGGTGACCGCTGATTTAGAGCACAGATTAATGACTACTCAGCATCATTTCTGTGTATAACATACTTTTAAATGACACATTTTCAGGATTTTCAAAGTTGTCCGTGACACTTCTGTGCAGTATTGATCTGAAAATATATATTTATTACCCCTAGGATTTGTGAGTTTATGATTACAATGTCTATCTGATTTTTATTTCGGCAATTTTAGAATTCAGAACTTTTAGTTACCCAATCACTTAGGTTTTATGGCTAGTTATTAAAAAAATACAAAAGGACTGCAGCAATTCAAAAATACTTGGTTTTGATTTATTACAAAGATGATGGGCTACCATTTTGCATGTATGAGTGGGATTATTTTTTATTTTTGCTTTCTTTATAGGCAAGTTAAAGCTCACAAAGAAATGACAAATTTACAAAATTGTAAATTACAAAAATCTTTTCCCTATCTTTACTCAATTATTTTTAAATATTTTTATTGATTTCAGAGAGGAAGGGAGAGGGAGAAAGATAGAAACGTCAATGATGAAAGAGAATCACTGATCAGCTGCCTCCTGCACACACCACATTGGGGATCAAGCCTGCAACCTGGGCATATACCTTGAACTGGGAATTGAATCGTGACCTCCTGGTTCATAGGTCAACCCTTAATCACTGAGGCATGTTGGCCAGGCTTGTAGTATAGGTTTTAAAGTAAAACAACTCATAAAAAATATTACTGAACTCATTTCTGATGAAAACTTTATTATTATTTTTTTTTTTTACCTTTCATCAAGATAGATTCTCAGTTTTTTCCAATTTAGTGTTCTTGTACAGAAGATAAACTTTGCTATTTCCTTTGGTGAGTCGTCTAGGATACCCTTGGACATAAAGTAGTTCACTCCCTAAGGCAGAAATACAAATCTCATAAATAAAATCAGTCTTTATTTATAAATTTAGCAATTAGGCAATAGCAGAACAATAGCTATAATTCTTTCTAGCATTAAATATACTTTGTATAGCTTTAACATGCAAAATACAAGCTAGAACTTGAACTGAAACTATTACTTGTGGCTGACAGTTTACATGCAATGAAAAGTAGGAAATTCAAAGTTAAGACTCCTAAAAAAATCCTAATTAAATTTTCTGGCTCATGTCAGTTAAAACTAACTATACAGAAATACAGCCTAAATTAGAGGAGGGTGTTGAAGAGGGGAGGGAAAAACTACTACATAGACTTCAAAATAAGCCTTATCACAAACACTTTCGCTGTCTAATAAAAAAAAAACATGATTTCTTAAAACTCAGATACATGTTCTAATACACTTTTCAAGGAAATAGGTTCTTGAGAAGATTCTCCAAATGAAAGACTAACAACTTGATTCTGAAAAGAAAAATAATTAAATTATTTAACTTAAAGCAAAGTGGGCACAATTCCCAGGCAGTTTATGAGTTGTTCACTTTGGCTTTAAGCATTGCTATATTCGTCAAGAATTTAGCTCCAATACACACTGATGCAAAACATAAAACAAAACAATTTATGTTTTCATAGGATTTATCTTTGAATTTCCTTTTCTCTGCATGCAAAGTTTTCCAGAGAAGCATTACCCATAATTTTGTACCTACTTTAGGTTTAAAACAATGACAAAACATCAACATAAAATCAAACGCTAAAACCAATCAATGTTCTCTTATGTATATGGAAATCACATTCAAATAACTGCTTTATGTGGATTTGAATGTGCAATTATTGAAATAAAAGGCAGGTGTGTTTATTTCAACTCACAGTTATTCAGATACTTGCATTACCACGAATGCTTATGTCTGGATAATAGCACATTATGTACTGTTAATTGGCAGAGAAAATGACGTAGTATATACACCCAACATATTGTTTTCACACATAAATTCCTTCAGCATTTCTTTCCTTTATAAACACATACTACTCAGAAATATTAGACACATTAAGAAGTCAAAAGTTGTAAGATTTTTATAAAAGACTCTTAAAACCCTCTCATAAAATTTTTACATTAAAATTTTTATAACAACTTGGTACCATGAGGTAATGCTTTTGAAAGGTTATAATTATCTATAAATTATAATTCAAAGATAAGGTTTTTATATAAAACTAATTGTATGAGGCATCAGATAACACCTTAATGAGTATTTTAATAGTATAAAAACAATCCTAAAGGACTGATTTAAAAAATGTATATAAAGAACAGAATGTGATATCATGAAACTTTCTTGTCAACTCGATTGCAAGCTGTATATTAGACTGCATCCTGGATTCAAGGCTAGAGAATGTCACATGATCAAGATGGAAAGCCGAATAATTTGTTTGGAATGAGGCTTTCAGAAATTGTCTGAGGGGGCAGGACTAGAGAAACAGTAATGCTTGTTCCATCCTTTCCTCCATTAGTTTGAATAATCGAGAGTTGACTGTATATTTAATTGATCCACCCAGCAAAAATGGTCAGTTTTTAAAATAAAATCCCTGCATTTAAAAGAATAACATATCAGAAGTGCTTAATTTTAATCCAAGTGATTCAAAGATGAAGTGTCAATTAAAGATTATTTAATAGGTTATTTATTCATACCTACTTATAAATCAATATTTAAGACATATAAAACTATTTCTAACCTATTTTTTAAAAAATTACATAAAATATAAAAAACCACTAATATGATTCATTAAATAGTACATAAATATCTAATTACATGATAAATACCATTTTAATATCATTTGATGCTTCTTAGTTATAAATTAACATTGTTATCTACATCAAGTATGTACACTGTTGGTCATTTCCTTTTTTATGGATTACATGTTTTTAGACTTTAATATCTAACCTAACTTGTCCAGGCTTGCACATGTGCAAAAGCAATAGAAATGCAAAGGAAATCTTTTAAAAAACATGAAAAAGAAACTCATATGCTACCAATCCAGAGAATAAGTAAAAGACAAAGATAACTGATGTTTCTGGCTTAGATGCAGAGAGAAATGACTGACAGAAAAAAAATAACTGATAGCAAAAATCCCACAGGTTTTAGAGGGCATTGAGTTGATGGAAACAGTGATGTGTATGGTCTTAGAAATGTTGACAGATACAACTAGAAACGTACAGTAGGCAGTTGGCAATTTAATAAGACATAAAGGAAAAAAATGAGGGTTGAAGGTACAGACTAAGGATCTTCAATAAGAAGACTCAGTAAGAGAACAGGTAATGAAGAGAGCAGGGATAGAGTAATGCCCTGGAGGGTAAGGTCTCGGAAATGAAAAGTTTACAATGCAATGACATAGTATAATTAAAGGAGCATAGTGTTCAGAAGAGGGACCAAATTTTGGCTCTTCCACTTAATGATTATGTTAACATAAACAATTTACCCAGGAGCCTCGGTTTCCTAATCAATAAAAATTAAAAGGCTTTTGTGTGGATATGAAAGCGCCTAGCATAGAACATGGCTAGTTTCCTTTGTCTTTTAGATAGCCCAAGGAGACAAAAATGGGAACGAGGGCATGGATTTGGTGATTGAGAGAAAAGAAAGTAGTGACTTTCAAGGTCTCTTCCCAAAAAGTAATGGGGACTCTCAAGTCCAAGTAGAAGCTAAGGAAGGAACACAAGGCAAGACCATTCACTTGAAAAATGCATTAGTACCAAGGAGGAAAAACATGGCAAAATGAAAGGGCAAAAAGGTACAATGAATTTTTTTCCAAGAAACAAAAGAAGGAACATCAATGGAGAGAGGAAAAGACTGAAGTGCAGAAAAAGATGAGATAATGGGAGCAGCAAGGTAGAGAAAAGGGGAACAAGGGAAAGGATTGAAAACACAGGTGAGTTCACTGTGCTTTCTAAGCCTGACAGACAGGAAGGACAGCACTGTTGGTCCAGAGACAAGGGTACCAAAAGTGATAAAAGTAGAAAGCAGAGTGCATGCTGTTTTCTTCTTAGGGAGGACAAATGATCTGGAAGGAGTTGGAAAAGAGAGTTGATTGGGATTCTGAAGCAAAATGGTAAAGATTTCTATCAACAATGGTGGAGGGTATAAAAAATCCTTGAAGGCCTGGCGGGTGTGGCTCAGTGGTTGAGCATCAGGCTATTAACCAGGAAGTCAGAGTGATGGTTAGATTCCCGAGGGCACAAGCCTGGGTTGTGGCTAAATCCCCAGTTTGGGGTGTGCAGGAGGCAGCCAATCAATGATTCTCATCATTGATGTTTCTATCTCTCTCTCTCTCCCTCTTCCTTCCTCTCTGAAATAAAAACATAAAAAAATGAGAACTCAGGTAAAATTAATTCATCCCATCTCAGGTTAAGCTTTTCTTTAATAGAACAGATGTTTTCAGCAATTCAAGAAAAAAAAAAAAACACCAAGAAATTTTGTAAAGCAGTCTCCATAGAGTATAGTATTCCACTAAAATTTTTTATGCAAATGTAGCACCAAGACTTACACAATAAAATTAGGGTGGTGAGCTGTTTTGAAGTCATTTGTTAGGTGGCAAAAACCAAATAATTCAAGAAAATATAAACAAGTCACTAAAACCAATATTAAGAAGTAATTTAGAATGAAGAAAAGATGTGTTGGAGCTAGTCACCTATATAATGCATCTCTCCATTTACTTCTTAACTGTGAGAATGGCTTCCCACATAATAATTCATGTTTTAAGATATAGCTACTTTTTTTCTTCTATTACATAAGTACTCCTTATTTTCTCTCACCTTTTAAAAAAGCCAATTAAAAAAAATCAAATTACTATATCCACAGTTGTGCTTCACAAGCAAAATCTACCATACATATGTTCAGAATTAAAAATATACATATTTGGGTACAAAGGGAATTCTAAAAAACTAGGCATGCAAAGCCAAATAGGAAAGTACTGGCTTTTGTTGTAAACTTAATACTACTCTTAAAAATAAAAGTCTTAGTTTATAAAAAGTACTGTTGGAATTCAAAATACTGGCTATCGGCACAAGCACTTTGCAGAAACACTGTGTAACAGTTGGTCAATAAAGGAAACCATTAATAAAACAACACTGTGGCATACCAGGGATTACCCTTAATTTATTTTCCTAAAAGACAGCTTAGGATATACAATTAGATTTAGCTAGTTTTGTTCAAATCTGCCATTGTATACAATGTGAAAATCCAGTACCTTGGCTACTACTTTTTAGGCAATAAACCTGTTCCTAGAGCATTACATAATAGGAAAAGCAAACTGGACAGTGTATTTAATTTTCTTTTAAAAAAATTGAAGGCTTTTAAAATAACAATCCAAAAATTTTAACAATAAATACTTATAAAACAAAACAGTTCAATCTAGATTTCTAATTTTCTTTTAATATGACACTAATATATTAATATTCAAGTATACATTTTATCCACAGTGAAATAAAAAAATTGAAATGCAGTATTTTCACATCAAAAGCAATGATATAAAAATTAGGAGATACAATATATGTTATGAAAATTTTATTTTCTTAATTACTTCTAAAAATAATTAGCACATCAGAGGACAGCCCTCTATAGGTCAAATAGTATTCCCATTGTCTTAGTTGAAAATAACAGCATCAATGATTAAGATGACTTCTAATACCATTTCTTCTTTTTCAGAGTGCTTTCAGAATTACTAAGAAAAATGTTAAATCTATTAATTTTTATTCTGTCCAGCAGTTCTCATTTTCCCTATTTAGTCATATAACATGTCCTATCATTAAGGGGGGAAAACCCACATAGAATTTGCATAGGTAAAATTCACCTAGGGATATGTATGTTATTCTGCAAATAAATATCAACATCTTGCTTTAGAGTTGAAGTAAAATAAATGCAGAAGATTATAATATGGGAAGGTATAAGACTAGGTATCTGTTTTTTGTCCTGTCATTCTAGTTAATTCTACCCAATAACTTTTGCCTTGTTTTCTCCCTTCTGTAAGTTTCCATGCCATCTCATATGTGTAACACTGACCTTAGCACATACTTCAGAAATGTCACACAATGCTTTTAATCATGGTAATCCAACCTACTCATACATATAATGATTGCTATTCTCAATCCAGTCACTAGATTCAAAGATAAGAGTAAAACCTATGCCTAAGTTTTTAAAGTTGTCTTATGTAGAAAGATTGCTTTATAAGAGAAATGTTTTCCTCTTACTGAGGTACCCATAATTAGGCTACTGTCTGCAAGGCTCTGTGTGACTTATAACTCAAAGGAAAGGAGACACTGGAAATTGGAGAATAAACATAAAGATAATTTTGATGTTAGTTTGAAATCTGAGCACAGATTAAGTTTTGTCTCTTCCCTAGGAAGAGAGAGCACACACTGTCCATACTCTCCCAATCTTAATAGAGAAGTGACAGTGTGGAGAGAAGAGAGTGCCAGTATCCTATAGCCAATTCCTGAAATTGGTCAGAACATCACATTTTATCTGGAGGATAATGAAGGTCATACTGTTCAGTTTTCAGTACAAAATATGGAATGAAATTAGTTTATTTATGTACTTGTTTAAATTGACAAGGATTTCATCTTCCAAGAACAATTTATGAATGACTTTTCAGTACATTAAAATGCACAATGCTCAGGAATTGCAGAGAACAGTCACACATACACCCTAAATTATTTGTTGCCAGAAGAAGTTAATAGGAAATCTCATATTAAGGAGGAATAGTTCAAAGAAAATTAAAAGAAAAATGGGAAATTCCCTCTAAGGGAGTCCAGGGAAAATGGATGAGGTGGATCGATCTTTCTAATTCTTCTTCACAGGAGAGAAAGCAATGACATTAGACATAATAACATGAACCTCAGTATCTACGGTTTTAGATAACAAAAAGTCCATATTAATTAGTCCTAATAGCCTCAAACAGAAAAAGAGCCACATCTGTGAGTTCTAATAGTCCCCAAAAGAGTCAAACCCATGACGGGATAGAGCAATAAAATGATAAATATAAAATTACTTCCTAATTGATAAATTACTACTAATAATAAATATAGCAATCATTATTGTCATTATTATTGACAAAGTTGTTGGTAGTTAAGATAAGCTTCTTGAAAATGTCCTTTTTACCTCTAATATATCTGGAAGTTAGAAAAAGAAAACATTTTTATAAAACTCAAGATAAAACTTTATTAGGTGAAGGCATGATTAATAACAATTCAAACTAGTGAGAAAATGACACAATTGAACACCAATGTTAGCTAATTTTAAAATTGCATCTGCAATGTGCATGTGTATTGATTTAAATGACTAACTCTACAATTTTATCATATTACCCACATTCTAAGTTATACATTCATAGAAATATTTTAACAGCTCTTAAACAATTTCAAAATAACATTAAAAAAACAATAACAAATTTTAATAGTAGAAAAGAATGGAAGCAAGTTGGGATTTAAGTGGTAGTTTGCTGCCAGCACATGTATGTACTTATTCATGTAATTAAAGTATCTGTCCATCCAAGAAACATGTTTACTTTGAACATAATTTTGGACCCCTAATTGTAATGCTTACAATGTCCTCAAAGAGACTAAACTAAGTAGCACCCCTGAAACAAAAAATTGCTATGTAATATTTGCAAAAAACTGCTTATCAGATATCAGGAAATGAAAAGAAAGGCAAAGAGTATCACTGTCAAAAGCTAGATGTTGGTGTGACCAATGCATATTTCATGAAGGACCATCATTAGGTGTCAATATTTATCTATCAGATAAAAAAGTTCCAAAAGAGGAAAAACCCCAGAGCTGAGAGCTGTGCCTGCCTCTTGGTAGTAAAGTTGTAGTTGTACCTGTAGTATAAATTTAAAGCTACATTCTGGTGAGCACTCAGAAGTACTAAGCTCTTAGTAGCACTAAACATACATTATTTCATTTAATCTTCAGAACACCACAATGATATAGGAACTATTATTTCCCCATTTTACAGATGGTGAAACTGAAGCACAAAGAGTTTAAATAACTTGCCCCAGGTGAAAGTCATATAACTAGTAAATGGAGAGATACTTAAAATTTGTTGAATGAACATGAGTATATATGTAAAAGATTCCAGCTGACTTTTAAGAAAAGCTGTAAATTTAAGGATTATCTATTTCAACTAAGGGAGAAAAAAAGAAAAACAATTAATAACAACAACAAAAACCTATAAATTATACCAAAACTCCAGTATGCTATGAAATGCCTCAAATTATAAACTCTCAAAGTTCTGAGTCACCAGTCCAAATAATTAAAAACCAACATGTCATTTTGACGATACAGTTAACTGCTAATGGCCAAAATTGGTTCACGAGGATTCCTATGAAGGAATCTCTAAACATTATAATAACATATAGGAAAATCATATAATCTTATGTATAGGTGTATACTACAATTAGTTAACTAAAAAGTCGCATTTAATGTAGTGTGTCCTTCAAACCCCCATATTTCAAAAGCTACAATTAAATTGATGGATGCTGTATAATTGGTGACATCCAAGAATTGAGAAAATAATTTTCTTTTAGAGTTTTGTTAAAACGCTTATATTTTGGAGTGACATCTACTGTGATATTGGTAGCAGCAACTGCTAGATTCAGAAAAAGTCATAGGAGAGACAACTACCTTGGACACTAAAGCTGAGAAAGTAAATCTAGAAAGTGATGTCAATGAGAATGAGATATTTTGATGTCAAGTTTCATTAAAACAGTGGTCACATGAGATAATAAAGAACATTTCAGAGGTCTCAAGGTGGTCAGATAGGGTATGAAAGGAAATAAAAAACCAAATAAATTTTTATTTGAAATGTACTTAAAATATTAATACAATATTGCAAATGTTTAGGTACATTTATCTAAATTGGTAACAAAATTCAAACAAAGTAAAAAATATTGCTCATTTTAGCATTTTGCACTTTAAAATTTGTAATATAGGTCTTGTGGTATTAAAATATTCTAATTAAAATATTCTAATTTGATTCTCTCCTTTAGTTCCAAGTCCTGGATTAATACATTGTCTCCTAATGTCAGTTTACTTTTACCCCACACAGTCCACACTAAATGAGATAACAAGTTAGTATCTCCCAAAGCATACTGAAGAAAACAAAAGAAAAATACAACAAGTGGTTCAACTGAAAAATAAACGATGGAGAACTATAGGCTTAAATCTCTTTTTCAATTAGAATACGGCTATAAAAAAGCCTGGGAAATCTGATTCTCATTGAAGCTTCTAAAAAGATGAGTCTACAAACATCTTTCAGTGGACTGATCCTAAACCACATGCTAGAATGACTCTTAGAGACAAGAGAGGGCAAGAGAGGGTGGCCATGATATATTGTGGTCAGGTCAGAGTGTAGAATAAAGTTAAATAAATAATAAAATAAATCTTTATCCTAAATAGACACAGGATAAAGTTGCCTTCTTAACCATAAAATCAACACATATAAGTTAGATTAAAAAGAAGTAGATATATATACACATATATACCCATACACACATCATGTTGCCCTTGAAAGAGTGAATGGCCTGCAGTTTAGTATGACTTGACTAGTTGTAACCAACCAGATTGAAAGTATTAACTTATCTAGATAGAGGATAATATTTAGTGCCTGAGAGGCAGTTTTTCACTTTGACTCTCATGCTGATCCAAAGGAAGGGACATTGCCAATAAACTTGAGCATTTTGGCTCTTCTGGGTAAACAATTCTTAGAGAACAGAAGCTATATTTGGTGAGGGACTCCTTTCATTGTCAACTAGCTCCTTTTGCTCTGGTTAAATTCTCATCAGCAAATCTGGGGATAAAATTAATTTACTAATGAGAAAGAGCAATGCTTATTTTTATAAAAATGTGTTTGGGATTACATATCAGACTCCTGTAAGTTTAGGTAATAGCAGTAATAGTGATGAGGACGATGATTAGGCAGTACTCGGATGTGTTTGACTACAAACAACAGGAATCTCAATTCAAAAAAAGTAAAGGAATTTATTGCCTTGCATAACAAGAAGTTGCAAACTAATATGGTTCCAGGGTTGTTAGGCTCACACATAGCATCATGGACCCCTTTCTTTCTTTCTAATGTGCCATTCTCAGTATGTTGTTAACATCTTCATGGCTGCTGGTGTTCCTATCATTATATCCTCATACACCAATGTCCAGGGTGTGCAATGTACATATGTGTGTACACACACACACACACACACACACACTCACACACACACACACCTCTTTGTTTCTCTTTAAAACCTAAAAAAATCTTTCTCCACACCATCTTCTTCAATCTCACAGGTCAGAATGGATTAAATCAGCGGTTCTCAACCTGTGGGTCGCGACCCTTTTGGGGGTGGAACGACCCTTTCACAGGGGTAGCCTAAATACATCCTGCATAAAAGATAATTACATTACGATTCATAACAGTAGCAAAATTACAGTTATGAAGTAGCAACGAAAATAATTTTATGGTTGGGGGTCACCACAACATGAGGAACTGTATTAAAGGGTCGCGGCATTAGGAAGGTTGAGAACCACTGGATTAAATGGATGTTATGGAAGCTAAGGGGACTAGAATTAACATGATTAGCTTGGAATAATCTATATTTGACTTTTGAGGCTGGGGCTGGTTTATAGTGAGAGTCTAAGTGATGGGATTTCACTGCTGCCTATATAAGGATACTGTGATTTTTTTTTTTTTTTTAGAAATTACTTTTACCACAGGATATCGTGGTATTAGAAGGAACTCTAAGACATCTCCTGACTTCCACCTTTTGTCCCCCACCCCCAGTGTGCCAGTAATTATTCCTTCTGATAATTAGGCCTAATCACCTCAACCACAGCATCATTACCTACCCTCACAGCCTTTTTGTTTGTTTGGTTTTGTTTTGGCTTGTTTGCTCAGTGGCAGAAGGACCTAATACGGCCAGAAGGTAGTTTCAGCAACCAATTGGAATTGTACCTCTGTTACAATATTTCCCCCTTTGGGTATTAAGGCCTCTAAACCAGCAGAGTCCAGAAATAAGGGAAGCAGAATTACAAATTTTCCAAGTGGCTCACTAGTAAAAAATAGTGCTGCAGATGCCTGGATGCCTGCTCAAAGGCCATTTCGCTCTTTTCATTGCTTCTAGCTTCTCAGTCACAGTTACTAAATCATGTTAAGTTTAGTCAGTCATGTAATCCTTTCTATTCTGTTCTCTGTTGTTCTAGGGGTGTACATTTGATTCAGTTCTGTTCATAAGAAATGAGCACAAGTACATTGGAGGCTCCTGAAAAAGACCCCCCCCCCCCCCCCCCGCGCCAATAAGCAGAAGGAATTTGAGTTCTTTGACTGCCTTCTTTGTGCTGAGGGTATTTTCATATGAGAATGAGATATTTTGAGCAGCGGTAGCCATCTTGTTATCAAGAATGGGATACCCATCTTTGGGTGTCATTTGAAGTAAATACATGTATATGGCTTAAGCCATTATTAGTTAGGTTCTCCGGTCCTCCAAGCCCCAAACACCCTAGCTGGCACATACAGGGAGAAATGGGTACTGCAGGTAGCAGATCATAAAATGTGACATAGGCTGAGTAGAGCAGCAAAGTGAAGAGCACTGAGGATAAATTATTCCTAAGTATATTTCCATTTATAACATAAGCTAAGAATTTAGGAAGTTTAGTTTACCTTTCTTTCTTTATGCTATCAAACATTATGCAAAGTATACCTTCATCTAACTGCCAAAGAATACATGCTTATCTGTAAATTCTGACACCAAATCAAGATTTTCTATCTCTAGCAATAAAAATAAAAGTTCTTTTTCATCACTGTTGCTATTCTATGAAGTAACGGTAATGAAAAAAATCAGTAAGATTTAATTTCTGAGATATTATTCATAAGAATTGAGTATAAACGCTTGTTTTCCTTCCTTTAATGGAGAACTCCTACAAATTTCCTAATTATATTTTAGCTGGTCCAACAACAAAAAGAATATATTATCTTAAAAATAATTATCTTATGCATTTCCATCTAAAACACATGCACAGGTCAAATTTAAAATATTTCTCATAACAGGTTCTACCCCAGATCAATTTAACAAAATGCATAAAACTGTATGCATGTGGGTCTTTTTGAATGAACACAGAAAAAAAAAGTGCTGATAGAGTTAAAAATAAAGACTTCTCATAGCTGACCACAATGAGGATTATTATGTTTAAAAACTTTTAAAGAACATACTTAGACAAAAATAAACCTATAATAGAGTTTAAAGAAACATGTGCACTATCAATTTTTCAGACTAAATTTAAAAATAACTAGGTCAAGAAAATGTTCAATATTAAATGGAGCACGAGGAATATAGCTGACTGGATGATAAGTAAAATTACTTTATTACAATACTGCTAGTGGGATAAAATCAACACACGGAACTCATACATGCAGGGGAAATACAGCCTAATGTAAACAGATGGTTTTTAGCACATTCCTTTACTAGAATGTGGTCACCTGCCACAAAGTACACAAGCTCATGCACAAGATCAAGACTTTACATACAGCTGAGATCACAATGGCATGCATACAACAATAGCGTGCTAGATAAATCGTACCACAGACTGTGCAGATCTTCTCCCCCACCCCAGTTGCTGTGGAGTTTGGTTACCCATATCCGTGACATGAACGATGTCCTTTGGAGAATCTTGTTCCCTGTGGCTGTAAGTATTCTTATTTTGATAATATTTTAATGATGCTTGCTATCAAATCTTAAGTAGAGAACTAGAAATTATGGAAAGGTAGACTATTTTATTTTTTTTTTACAATACTGAACAATTATATACATCTTATCTCAAGTACTTACAATAAACACCACTTACATTTAAACATATCATCAAAACGAATTTACTTCTTAGGCTTAAACTAAGCCAAAATAACACATCTGATGACAGTGCTCCAGTGAGGAGGGGGAAAAAGAAAATCACCCTCCAAAAAGTGCTAATTTTTAGTTCTCAAAAAACGTGGCAAAAGTCTTCTAAGTATGGCTAACGTATGACTCATACAGAGAAATTCTACATGAAAACATCTATTTGGATATCCCTTTCAGTTACGTGATTTAAATTCTGAAGGCCTGACTTGGAAAAACAAGCAAATTGACATTAATTATTTATATTGATCAATGAAAGAAAATATGGAATATAGCGATTAAAATACTTCCCCTCATTTCTCTGCACCTATAAGTGCATTTCAATATCCTTCTTTGCCTATTTATATCCTAAGTACATTCAGGTAAAGGCAGAATTCTATTTTGCTACTAGGCAACACCTGCTAAGTTACTGATGTTCACAAAAGCACAGAATCAGAATTCTGGAACCACAGGTCACTATGAAGGGTTCAGCTCTATGCCTCTTGGCAGCACTATGTGCCCCTTTCGGAACAGGGAGTTCAATACTTCTGGAATGCTCCAGGATATCTTTAAATCAGGCCAGGGAGTAAAGAAAAAGAAAATACAGCCAACTCTCAATAAAAATGGGAGGTAGGATGGATAAGTAACTCTGAAGATCTAAGAATCTTACTTTAATTAATAACTTCAATCCCTCTCTTAGCAAACATTTGACTTAAAACTAAAAATTTTTGTCAGATTAAAAAAAAAATAGAACTTTAATTTTGCCTCTTTTCTCTGCCCCCTCCCACTTCCAAACACTCTAGGGGGGGTATAACAAGAACTCTATAATCTAACATATGTATTGCAAAGATAGGATTATATTTTAACATCTAGCTTTTCCAAGTTAGATATTTAAAAATATCCATCACATTCTAGTATATAAGGGCCTATCTATATTTTCATCTTTGCATAAAAAGAATGGCTTTATAATTTGTTTAAAAAATTGGCACTCCTTTAGCAAGAAATAACTACTTACCACAATCAATATCAATAGCTACATCCAACTTTTCTGACTTTTGTAAATCTACAACTCAGTACTTACCAAGTTACATTTTCCTTAGAATGTAACATTTGCAAGTAATATTAATTGAAGATGACAGTTTTACTCAACATCAGCATAAGTCATGACAGGAGCCAGTACGCCTTGAGAAACTGGGCATATTAAGACTGGGGCTTGTAATAGCCTCCTTTCCTGATTCTTAAGTATCTAGAGTAAAACACTGTATTATTCTGCTTCAGTTCTTCTCCAGTAATCATCATTCAATTAACTCAAGAGACTGATGTGAAATATATCTTACTATAAAGTTCATCATATGAACTGTTTTAGTTAGCATCAAGTAATGCCTAATTCTAATAAACAAAAATAATGAAGTCCTGAAACCATGCCAATCTTCAAAAACATAATGTGGTTAGTTAAATTTCTTGTACAGAGCAGGTATTCATAGTGCAAGATAAAAAAGGTGACATGCTATCTGTTGCTATATACTTAAATAGAATTTGAATTTGATTAAAAAAAACAAGTAAAATAAGTGTATTTTATGATAATGGCACCAGAAAATAATTGCAATAAAGTGACAAGTTACAAAACCTAAATTTATAATAGTTTATCTACTCATTTGCCTTCTAAAATGATTAATTTATAAAAACCAGTACTGACTTCAAATATGTAATTTGCACTTTAACTTATAAATCATCCTACTTTCATACAAAGTATCAGTTTGCCATTCATTAAAAATAAAAACTCTTTACACAGTGGTGAAGAGAGAGAATAAATATCCTAATTTAAATATTTGTACCAGGCTTTGTTATATTTGTGGGGCTAAGACAACTTACAATGTGTATGTATCGGCAAACCTTTGTAGTGGTGTTATGTTTTATTTTTCATTCATGTACAAAAAAATTAACAAAGAAAGAAATCATATGTGGCAAGCAAAAATCAATTTAAATTTAAAAACATGGTGTCATTTGTATTATATGCATATTTATAAAATTCGGATTTCTGTTTAATATTTAAATATTTTGCATGGGAGAAGCATTTCTCTAATTATAATTAAGCAAAAGTTAAGATATTTAAAAAATATTTGCGTGATTTAAATAGCCTTTAATACTTTCACAACAAATAAAACAAAAAGTTGGGTTTTAAAAATTAGATAAATTAAAACAACTGCCAGTTAAGTTTTTCCACAAAAAAAATAATACACCTAGAACTAGTAGTTCTAAGTGCTCTATAATTGATATTAGATTTCTAAGATAAATCTAGTATATATTTAAATATCTATCTAAAAATTTGAACCTTTCCAGGATATATTAAAATGAGAACAGGAGGGGAAAAAGTCAGTGAAAGAATTGTCTTTTGATCATTCCTATGTATTATGTTAAGAAAAAATTAATTAATTATTAAGCAGTTACTCTTGCTTCTCCCACTCTCCCTTTTTCCTGTTTGTGTTTGTTTATTGTCTTTTAAAAAATTAAATTATGAATACAAAATTATTCAATTTTATAACAGAATCTAAAAGCAGTTTCTATGTCAAATGAAATTAGATTGTTAAAGGCATTATTTAAAGAAAACATTCTGATGTGTTGGAAACTAGAACAATGTATTTTGTGATCATTTTTGATAAAAGTAGTAGCATTGTTATTAAATATAAACAAATCAAGGAGAAAATTCTGCAAATAACCTTCCATGAACATATTTTATGCGCTCCAATATCTCAATCAGGTCCAGTAGAGGACTGCATGTGTCATGGAAGTTGCCATATAAAGTGAGCAGGCAGAGAGATTAGAACGTGACATGGTAAGGTAAAAATAGCAATAACTCAAATACTGGGCTTTGCAGTGATTGAAAAGGCACGTGCAGTGACTTGTGATTTTACTTGCAAGTTTATTGGAAAATTGCAGCAAGAAAGTAATAAAGTTCAACTGTTACAAATACTCGAGTTCTTCACTTACCTCGTCTGGATTGGCATTAAACGTGAGGCTGCCTTCATCCAGCTGCATATATAATTTTCTAAAAGAAAATCCTATAGGTGGGTTCTTATTGTATATGGAACAGTGACCCCAAGTGGATTTACACAACCTATAAAAGATAAAATAAAAAAGAAAACATTACCATATTTAACTTCCCAAGTTAAATGTGTATAAACATGATAAAATAGTAACATGAAATGATATAAAAATAGATTTTATAGCTCTAAAGTTTAAAATGTTTAGTTTTATGCTTTTAAAATTTGTTTACCAGAGTATAATAGACAAATTCCTTCAATTTAGCAATTCTGACAGCACATAATAAGTGTGGGTTACAAAGATCAATAATATTTGTAAGCACTATTTGAAGCTAAATATAAACTAGAGGCCTTATGCACAAAATTCATGCAAGGGGCTCGGCCCTTGCAGCCGCCGGTGTCTTGCCTCGGCCCTTGGAGCCCCGGCTTCGTCCGGAAGATCGTCTGGCTGTCCGGTCTAATTAGCATATTACGTTTTTATTATTATAGGTAATAATGATAGCTAACATTCAAGTGCTTACTAAATACCAAGCAGTAATTGAAGCATTGTAACAGTATTAACTTGCTTATTAATCTTTACAGCATTCCTATGATGTTGGTGCTACAGGTAAGAAACAGACACAATAAAAAAGTTGTTCAAGGTTGCACAGCAAATTTGTGTAGAGGCAAGATTTGAACCCACAGAGTCTTATTCCAGAGCTTGCAATCTTAACCGAGAGCTAAACAGGATTAAGTAAAATATGTGCTGTATTGGGACATAAAACTGAATGGGGTGGGGGGAAGATTGCTGGGCAGAAGGACAACTTTTTTTTTTAACTATATATATTCACAGGCAAACTATACACTGGAATTGTTTGTAATTTCAATACATACATCAAAAGCTGTGACATTAAGCATCACTATTTTTAAGATACTGCTTTAAAACACTGGCTCTTTACTATCACAGTGATAAATGATTGATTAAAAATTCATTAAGACCCAAAATGCTAACAGCTCATATTTCAAAACACACTATTTCTGCAGATTGGGATAGTTGTTTCCAACTCTGTACAGAGCCATTAGCTACTGGTTATTATTTGAAAGCTAAACTTTTATCTTATTACATTGCCAGAAATTCTGACTATATACCACAGATCATAAAATGTAAACACATTATTCCAGAGACATGGAGAATATTAAAATTACATCTTGATATATTTTTTAATAACTCTATCTCAAAATGATCTGATTTTTGTGTGTTAAAAAACACCTACTTGTACACGACATACAGATGATGCACTATAGAATTATATAACTGTAACCTATAGAATTTTATTAACCAATGTTGGCCCAATAAATTCAATTTAAAATCATCATCAACAACAAAAAAAATCTACTTGTAGAGATAAACATTAAAGTAGTTTTACTTCCTAATATTCATTATTGATTTTGGGCTCAAACTTCCTTCTTTTCACACACATACACAATGTATAGAAAAACAAGAAAAAGCCACTGTCTCAGCCTATAACACCAAAAATTGTGAAGATAGTGGGTAAAATACCTAATTTGAGAATATCTTCTTAATAGTTAATTTATATCCTTGCATTATTTTTATAAAATAAATGATTTTTGAAACAGTTTAAATAAGTTTAGTAACTTATTTAGAAAATTATCAATGTTTTAGTAGCCTCTTTAATCTATTCCCATAGATTTTGACTTTTATTACTAAACTACAGAACTTCCCAACATTAGTAAGTATTCAGTACATCCAAAGTTAAAATAAAAACTAAGCCAGCCTTTAATTTAAAACAGAAGCAATTTATCACTAAGAAAAAAAATTCAAGCATCATAAAAATTGGCATAATTATGTGGTAAACAAAAAGGAAGTATTTCTTTCAAAAATGATCAATCCAGATTTAAATCACAAATGAAAACTACTTTCTGGTTGAGTTCATTCAGATGAGCTTAGTTATAAACTTTTTTTCAAAGATAAGAACATAAGTTTGCTGGGACTACTAAAATGTAGAAAAGAGATTATAAATAAAATGAGCAAGTTTTAAAGTATTTTCATTTCCTCTTATACTAAATCATTAAAAATTAATAAACATAATTTATTTTAAACATTACTAATTAATATAATTTTTACTCACTTCCATAGTATCTTCACTATGACAAGACAATGAGAGAACGACAAGATGATACTGATGATTTATATCTATTTAGAGGTTAAGAGGTTGAGCTATTTAATTAATACTGTAATTCTGTTGCATCTGGAAGCCTGAGTGAGGAATGTCATTGTTGGTAATACATTTTGACTAAAGATTGGCTATTTATATAATTTATTAATTCTCTCAATTGGATTTTCATTTAGAAATTCAAGTCTCATAAAGACTTGTTTTTAGATATGTTTTATATCATTATGAAGTCCCTTTTAAAAATAATGAAACAAATCTTGGTAAAGAATGCTAGAAAAACCAATGATTCTCCTATGTTTGAGAATATTTTCACAACTCTAGTATATGTACTTTTTAAGGATTAATGTAGATTCCATAGAGTAGATTCTATTCCACCAAACATTCTCAGATTTATAGCTTAAATTTAAACTGGTATAATAGCTCTTAAAATTTCTATAATCTACATTCAGTTCAGCAAGTAGATGATCTCTTTGCTTTCTAATATTTGCCTACTTCATTGATTACATAGTGGTTAGAAAAAAATTAAAAGTAGGTGAAATATTCACCAGTTAAAATTTATGCTAATAAGCACCTCTGACAAAAAAAAAAAATACATGAGAAAAAACCACAGCCATACTCCATCTGTAACCAATGGAAACAATAAGATTTGAAGAATATTTATTGATTTTTAAGTATACTTATTCTTTATAAGGGAAGCACAAACTATACCAGGGTTGTGAACACTAAATTTTGGATTATAAATTCTCACTTAACAGCCTGTATTTTTAGAATAAACTGACAATTTTTGACTTAAAATAAACTGAAGCATCTTGACTGATAACCTCTCTTCTAACTATAACTCATTATTTTATTTTATACTGCCCTTCTTTTCCTAATATCAAATTTGACTGTGATGATAACTGTATCTTGATTTTCCAGGTTTTAATAAAGAACAACTCTGGTTGAAAGAAACATTTCATAATACAAATATAACTAGCATAAAAAGAACAATTAAGGTGATTATGTGTAGAGATATCTGAGTTGAACTTACCCTTGCCACAGAAGTTCATCATTAGCGAGGTCCTGCCAAACACATGAAGCTAAGCAGAGGTCAGTTGCATTCAGGTAGGACAAGATGGTAAAGCTTAGCTCAGGAGGCAACATTTCCAAATTAATGAATCCTTCCTGTTCTTTAGATTTCCTTGCCTTCAAGAGATGATATATATCAATGCCTCCTTGGACTTGTTTACGATGACTGCTGTTAGAAATGCTGCTGGCAGCCATCCTCCTGGTCTGCTCTCTGCTGAGGTAGCCTTGTTCACTATAGCCTTCCTGCTGTAGCTGCTGGTTTCTGGCCACTCTCCACAGACCCTGACCCATCTGCAAGCCTGGGAGAAAGCCAAAATGTAAAAAGGTTAAATTGAAAAGGGAACCTGCGTTTCCCAGTGGTACAACTACTCTGACATGAAGCATTCATTTATCAGAATTAACATTCCTCATGAAAGCATATTAAGGAGTAATATATTACAAAGAATAGCTGGTACATCATACGTAGAAAACTTGGACAGAGAAAGTTTCAGAAATATTTGGTTTGATTATCACCTTTATCCCAGTTTGCTAACTACTTTTAAAGTCCACAGGTGACATAATAATTTTTCACATGGTGAGATTTAAAAGTTACTGGTGTCCTAAAGACTCTTACAAATTATAATTATGTGGACTTATGGGCCAGTATTAAATAGAGCTCTGATCAGAGCACAGGACTTGAGTTAAAAGGCCTCTAGACCCTGCTTTTTATCACAACTCAGGCTAAGCTAAGCTAGCCCCTTTTAACCAAACTCCCAGATGCATAACAGCTGTGAAACAGGCTTTTAGTTTAATTCTTGCCAGTCTACATTTATGTTGTAGACTGTAATAAAATGTAACATAGGCCCTGAAGTCTAATTCAGAAACCTTATAAATTAGACACCTAGAACTCCATGATAAATAGCTCAATAATGACTATTTGGTTTTGTTGTTGCTTTAAGTAAAAATAATAATGTAGACTAATTTTCCAGTTCTTTTCCATATAGGCGTATGGATTCCTCAGAGATAACTGGAAAAGGCAGACAAGAGTGTGCTGGTCTCCTCCACTCCACCCACTGACCTCCAACCAGAGCAGTTCCACATTTATCTGTTGCAAATATTGGACTTCATCGTGTATAAACATATAGAAAATTAATGGCCCAGACTTTACATTTGATCTTAGCTTTAAAATAAGTAACTTTTCCTAGGCAAATAAATCATTACGAAAAATGAAATCAGAAAGAGCTCTTAACTAATATAAGTTATTTTCATGATCTCTTTTCCTAACAAAATATTCTTGTTTTATAAACCCAAGTTGATTACTAGAATGTGTGCATATTTCAAAGTTTGGGGGAAAACTGATTTTTGTATAAAATCATTAAACTAAATTTCATAGCATAACCAGACCTTAAAATATGGGTTTGTTTTAATTAGCTGTTTACAATAAGGACTAACAAAAGATTACAAAAGCAAAAACAAAACCAAGAAACAAAATCCACGTGTGGCCCGAACTTATGAAAATTATCAGGAACAATTTGAAAATTGAGTAGGATTTCAAAAGATGTCAAAGATATTTTTTTCAATATCTATAAACACATGACTCACATGTACATTTACGGAATTACTGGCTATTATTTGGATAATAGCCATTATAACAGATCACTTATTGATGAAAACAAAAAAAGAATCCAGCATAATTTTTCACTCTTCCTTCTTACAGTGAACTGCTTACACTTACAGGAGCTTAAATTATTAAGGGATGGGGATACAAAGAGAAGAAACATATTAATGATTTTAAAATGTGAGGAAATTTGTTTTTGCAAAGAAACCACAAAAGATAATCTTTCCTCCCTACAACACAACGCACAAGAATTGTAGCAGTTCCTCTATTCCTGATTAAGCTACAGTGATTACATTCTTATTTTTATTATAGAATCTTAAGATAAAAAAGACAACCCACAGATTGGGAGAAAATCTTTGCAAAACACTTATTTGATAAAGGACTGGTATCCAAAATATACAAAGAACTCTTAAAAGTCAACAATAAAATAAACAAATAACCCACTTAAAAATGAGCAAAAGATCTCAAGCCACCTTACCAAAAAAAAAGATATACAGATAGCAAATATGCATATGAAAAGAGGCTCAACATCACGTTATTAGGCAATCACAAATCAAAACAACAAAGAGATAACTACTACTACACATCTACTAGAATGATTGAAATCCAAAATACTGACAACACCAAATGCTAGCAAGTATGTGGGAATGCAAAATGGCACAGTCACTTTACAACAGTGGTTCTCAACCTTGGCTGCACATTAGACTCACCTGGGAATCTTTAAAATCCTGATTTCTGGGCCTCATTCTTTCGAAATTCTGTTTCTTTGTTATGGGGTGGGGCCACAACATTAGTAACAAAGAAACAGAATTTCCGGAGGATGAGGCCCAGAAATCAGGATTTTAAAAAGATTCCCAGGTGATTCTAATGTGCAGCCAAGATTGAGAACCACTGCTTTAGAAGGTAATATGGTTGTTTCTTAGAAAACTAAACATGCTTTTACCGTATATGTTTATAGCAGATCTAGTCATAATTACCAAAACTTGTAAGGAACCAAGATGTCCTTCAATAGGTGAATGGATAAACTATGGTACATCCAAACAATGGAATATTTACTACAAAAAAGAAATGAGCTATCGAGCCATAAAACGACATGCATGAAACTTAAATGCATATAACTAAGTGAAAGAAACCAATCTAAAAAGTCATATGTAACATGACTTTAATTATGACATCCTGGAAAAGACAAAACAAAAATAAAATAACACAGAAAAATACAGAATATCAACATAAATTTGTAAGGAATTTTAAGTTCACCCAATGGATAATTTAATTTTGATACATATTTAACATTTTGAGATTATAAAGAAAGGTATTATTTTCATCATGGCTATTTCTGCATTAATCTTAGCAAGAAAATATCTAGAAATCACATTGATTGCTAAAGCTCATGTAGCCTGTCATTTTAGATACTTAAACTTATTCGTCTCTTTACCTTAGCACAACTAAAGGTAAAAAAATCAAACATGGTAACTATGGTATTTGAAGTCTCAAGGTTTAAGGCATTTAGTATCAATTTCTGTGTATTTCCCCTACAGCATCTTTCCAGTGGCATATGGTTAAGCAGCTGTTGTTCCTCTCAGGGATGTTGCTAGGAAACACAGACTCAGGGTGATTTCCCTAGGCTCTGGACTTTAATGGGGATCACT
Source organism: Myotis brandtii (assembly GCF_000412655.1). Taxonomy (NCBI): domain Eukaryota; kingdom Metazoa; phylum Chordata; class Mammalia; order Chiroptera; family Vespertilionidae; genus Myotis; species Myotis brandtii. The sequence continues at coordinate 712,621 of NW_005370908.1, read as the reverse complement.
AAAGTTGAGCGCTGAATGTGATTCAGAAAGCATCCGGCAGGTAGAAAGAGGTAAAGCCAGCAGCTGGTTCTTAAATAAAAAGTAAAAAAACACACACACACACACAAAAAAACTTGATGGGGAAAGGGGAAGTTTTAAGCTCATGTACACATAATTCAGACAAAGAAAACGGCATTTTCTATTCTCCTACTGTTAAATAATACTGCAAATTGCCCTTTTGGGACTCCATTTTTCTTTTAAAGCAGTTGTTGATACTGGGCAAGAACACAGTACAATAAACCACTTGAGGAAGATTAATATCATAAGTTTATCCGATAGAGAAAGGAAAGGGTGTTTATAGTGTTCCACCCCACTCCCAATCTTCCTTAGGGTGACAAGGATGTGGAATGTGAATGGAACTCTCAGAAAAGTGATAAAACTCTCAAAAAGACATGATATCCATTGCAGACATTGTGAAGCAAGTCATGGATGGAGTGGTGTTTTGGACTCTGAAGTCCAACAGAGGAGTTTAAATCCTCACTCCACTGGTTATTACTTACAGGACCTTGGGGGACTTACTTGATTATTCTAAACTTTAGTTTCTTCATATATAATGTAAAAAATAATACTTAGAGCCTAAAAGGCAGTTGTATTAGATGAGATAATGCATATAAAGTTTCATTCCACAGCTAATAGCCACTAAGATATTATCTATTACTTTGTTTTGACAAAATAATATTTTCACAAAGTAAAAATGATGAGTACTTTGGTAAAATATATTTAATGATGCTTAATTGTCCTCATGTTCTGTACACCAAATAATCTCATTTGTTGACACTTGCTTAGCATGGTAAGGTTTATTTACATAATTCTTCATCCTCTATCTGATATTTTAGACATGGTTATTTGTTCCCTTCATAAAAGCAATTCTTTTATATCAATGACTACATTTTAAAAAACCACCAAAACCTAAAAAACAAAATCCTGCCTTATGTTTCACAAAATGTTTTTGAACTTCAGCATGCCTTATGGTGGTGTCAATAGAAATGGCATGAAACAGGGCCTTATGTTATCATTAGTAAGCTTCAACACTTGGCTCTAAAAGAGAGAGAAAATATGATAGTTTCATGCTGAGTTCTTACATGATTTCAAACTCTTAAAATTTGTCATTTGTGTCAATTACTTGGTCAAAAAATTAAGCTGCATAGTGGAATCACTGACTAGGCAAAGAGTTTCAAACTAAATAAAAATTAAACACAAAAATAAGTCTTTGTATTTGAAATAAATACTTTTGGTGTAAATACGGATTTTGTGATGAAATCACCTCTTATTATTTGTTCACTCAAAACAGAGATATTTCTTTCTTGAAAACAATACTTACTCTTATAAGAACACTAGCGGCCCGGTGCATGAAATTTCATGCACTGGTGGTGGGGGGGGGGTGGTCCGTCAGCCCGGCCTTTGCCCTCTTGCAGTCTGGGACCCCTGAGGGAATGTCTGACTACCAGCTTAGGCCCACTCCCTGGACCCCTTCGCTCCTTACCACCTGCCTGCAGCAGAGGTGGGAGAGGCTCTCGCCACCGCCACTGCACTCACCAGCTGTGAGCCGAGCTTCTGGCTGAGCGGCGCTCCAGAGGGTAGCTCCTGCGTTGAGCATCTGCCCCCTGGGGTCAGTGTGCAGTTTCGCTGTTTGGTTGATTTACATATTAGGGCTTTATTATATAGGATAATTAGTCTATTTCATGTTAAGATAAAAAAACAGTCAATTCTTATAGTTCTGTAAAATCACTGCAAACATGGAATTAGCAAATACTGAACCACTGCTCCTAGAAGAAATACGGGGTTAGGTTCCTGTGAGCCTCTGGACACATTTTTACCAGCTGATCAATACATAACTTTGTTTTGTGTCTTTCTATTGATTCACTACCACAGAACACACCAATTCTGAAAGAAGCTTATCTAATGGGTATTTTCTCTGTAAAGCACTACCACAGCCTTCTTAAACTTAGGAACACTAGACAGCTCTTCAGCGTTACACTTGGGAGCCATTTTAAATCACAAAATCATCAACAAGTGGCACAAATGGAAAAAATGTGGCACTATATTAACCACGAAAAAGATTTGTTTACAACATGAGAACTAAAGCAGGCAGAGTGTTCGTTGCCTTATTCAAACTTAGCTGGAAATGTGTGCCTCCACAGATGCAAATTTTTGCAGCTCTGCAAATGTCCAAGAATGACTGGAAAAGTGTCAAGAAAATTGATTTGGGGATAAAAATATTTAATGAGTACACAAATTCACTAATACAAAATCTGCAAATAATGAGAACTGTAAATTAATACTATTCTAGATGGCCCATGCATTTCTCTTCCAAATATGAATATATTTTGTTAAAGTTTATCATCTTCAGAAGATCTATAAAATTATAAAACCAAAGATATTTCTAAATGTGAAAATAGTACTTCATTATTTATTATCTGATAGAAATAAGCAAAAATTTCATAATTAATTACATTACAGAGGAGAAATTATGTTAACAAAAATCCTCTAGAGTTTAGAAGATATCAAATTTGAAATTTTTCTTTTCAGAGGACAAAAGAAGCTATGTGGCGGGGAAAAAAATCAAGGCAATTAGGACACTTATATTTTCTTACTTTTCAGACTGGTAATAAAATCGATACTTATAAACAAAGATTTAGATACTCTAGTAAGTTTAAATTCTTCATAGAGCATGGTTAACCCAAATATAATAAAACTTGGAACTCCCTTTTAAATTGGATGAAGTATCAAATGAAGCAATGGCCAAATAAATATTATTCAGGAATTTGTATTTTCCTGGAATTATGCAAACATGGCTATCAATTTAACTAATCTTGATTGTTTTAATACAGTGGTCAAACAATGCTCCCTCTGTCTCAGAACTTGGTTTTATATTGCTTGGTTTAAAGGTCAAATATTCGTGCTCAATTCTGTACTACTCACAAATGCACTCCAGGAGTGGACAGGAGATTCAAAAACCTGGCACTAAAGGCTATTGAACAGGGATTGGTAACCAAATTAAGTGACCTAGAGTACTCAGTGGTGCTATGAATAAATGTCATATCAGCTAAATGACAGAGGGGTATTTTCATTTATTTAAATTTTATATTTCGGTACTATCATATCTTATACTTCAAATTTAACTTTCTATTCCAAAGTCCTATGTGCCGTGGCTAGGATGACATAAATGGATATTAACATGATTTTAGGACTGATTCCAGCATTTTTCAAAAATAAAGTCTTTGGAAAATATTTACCAAGAAGAGTGCATACAGTTTCTTACTTCAAGATCCATTTATGGAGCGAACAGCCACTAACACCTCTAAAGGATCTGTTGTACTGTCAACATTTTAGGCACGGTACATGTAGTGTTATTATTCATCATTGATAATTTTCCTTCTAAAACAGCTCTTTTGGTGTTACATAACTTAATTTTAATATTCTGAGCTCTAAAATTATTTCAATTCATTCATAGTTTTAGAAATAGGTTTTAAACTAGAATTAAGATAAATATAAATGGTTGGGTACCATCTCATGAACATGATTTATGACATAAGGCAGTGATTTTCAACTGGTGTGCCACAAGAATTTTTAAAACATGCAATACCTGACTATTCAGTCAGGGGTGCTGACCTCTTTTCCCTTAGATTGTAAAATTTAAAAAATGACAACAGCCAATACAACAATAGTTGTCCGGTGTGAATGAATGAAAATCAAAGCTTTTTCTTTTTTTTAACAGATCCGCAAAAATATATTTTTTGGTGTGCTGCAGAATTTTAGTAGTTTATGTGTGCCATGAGATGAAAACAGTTGAAAATGGCAGACATAAGGTATCAATTGGACAGCAGATAGAAGAAAGAATGTTCTAACTCACTTTTGAAAAAATCTTATGGTCAACTTTTGTCTTGTTAGAAATAGAAGACTGAGCCCTAGCTGGTTTGGCTCAGTGGATACAGCATTAGTCTGCGGACTAAAGGGTCCTGGGTTTGATTCTGGTCAAGGACACATGCCCGAGTTGTGGTCTCAATCCCCAGTAGGGGATGTGCAGGAGGCAGCTGATCAATGATTCTCTCTCATCACTGATGTTTCTCTCTCTCTCTCTCCCTCTCCCTTCCTCTCTGAAATCAATGAAAATACATGTATTTTTCAAAAAGATGTAAGATTGAGCACATATAATTATCACTTTTCCCTTCTATTAAAATGAGAGAAAAGGAATAAAAATTGTAAAAACTAAACCTGTGAAAGAAAGGAAAACAGGATGTTAAGTGGACATGAAATTTCAACAGATTTTTGTAATGTGAGAGTGGAAGGGGAGTGCTTACTAATGAACCCATGAAGAGGAAGGCGGAGAAAAGTCTGGAAGAGCAGAGAGAAAAGTACATTACAGAACCCTCAAGAGGCTTTTAGGGGTCCAAAACACAGTATAAAGATGGTAGTAATTCAGAGCAAAATGAGGAACAAAAAAACAGGATTAACATTTCTGGGTCACTGTTACCTTACTTACACAATAATGAAAAAAAAATCCCCCTTTACAATTTTTTGTGAGAATTAAATGTGCGCACATGGAACAACAGACCACAATTTAGCCACCAACACACATACATCATGTGTCTAGAATGCTTACACATCTATTTCAACCCCTTTTCTTACCTAAGTAAAATGAAGAGGCAGACAGTTTCACTAAAGAAATTGAATGACCATAGAGAAAAGACTCCCCTCCTCTCCTACTCGCAGTTACAAGTGGCCCAACATAATGGCTATCAGACCAGAGCAAGGGCAACCCTATGCAGATGCATACATCTATAGATCAACTTTTTATTGTCTTAAAGATCCAATGTTCAATCCTTAAAGTGCAGCTGAGATACTCACATAACAATCACCTGGTTTATTTTTCCTGATTTCACCCAGTGACTCTTTAATCAAAGTTAAATTTAATCTTAATCTAATAGACATAGTTATAAAATCATATACTTTACCTATGACATATTTTGAGAGTTTGAGTAGAGTAGAAATCCACTGAAACTCTGCTATATAGGAATATGGTAGAAAGGTACATCTTTCTCCCAACTTTCCCCTTTCCAATCCACTTGGGATCCCCCACCCCTTCATCCCCTACGGTAGTGGTTCTCAAGCTTCTGGTCCTTTTAAATACAGTTCCTCATGTTGTGATCCAACCATAAAATTATTTTCGTTGCTACTTCATAACTGTAATGTCGCTACTGTTATGAATGGTAATGTAAATATCTGATATGCAGGATGGTCTTAGGCGACCCCTGTGAAAGGGTCGTTTGACCGCCAAAGGGGTCGCGACCCACAGGTTGAGAACCGCTGCTAAGGGCTACCAAGAAACTCCTTCTTAAATACGGAATATGAATGTCCAAAGCTTTTATTCTTAACCACCAAACCACATGCCCTGAGTTGTTAGAGCCCACAGATGGCAAAGGCAACCTACCATCTGTTTCTTCATCACTGGCTCGCATCTTTTACCTCTGTCACTGCTTATTAGCTCCATTCTCTTTCCCAGCTGTGCTTCTCTTTCAGGCTACTGTTCTTGTGGAAAGCACAGAGGCTTTGATGTGAAAACAAGTCTGGTTCAAACTCCAACAGAGAATCTGATGAGCCTGTAGTTTGTGGTCCTCATTTGCCACATCAGTAAAATAATGGATAATTCTTACCCAATGGATACTTAGAGAACCTACCCACAGTAGATAGTTTACAATAAGAGGTAGTTTTGTAGCCACCCCTCATGCCCTTTTAATGATAACACTTATTTTGTTTTTTCCCATTTCAGAGTACACTTGATTATTTTGGACTTAATTACCTGAGTAGTCATATCCTGGTTCTAAATTTCATTAATTTAGGATTTGTGAAATTTGGAGAGATTCCATTTACCTTTGGTAGGAGAAGAAAATAACAACTAGTGAATATATAAAGTAGAAGGTAACTTTGCTTAGATTGATATATAAACACAAAGTTTAGCAAATAAGGTCAGTGATAACAAAGATAGTGTTTTGGTGGTAAGTACTAACATATTTAATCGCTATTGATATGTTAATGTCTGACAGAGAAATGGTTAGAAGTGTTCTTGATACTGTTACTCTGGAGGGCGAATTTAAAATTGGAGCTCCAATTATGCCATAGAGTGTGTGACTGTAAATACTTCAAACAAGATTTCTGAGCTTCTATTTCCCATAAAAGAGGGGAATTCACTCCTATCTATTTTATAGGGTTGCTAATGAGCCTTAACTAACATACCATATATAAAAGCCTCTTTTAATTAGTAAAGCTGATGTAGGTCCTACCTCACTTTCTTTTTTCCTAATGCAAACATCTGAGAAAAAGCTATACCTATTTTTTGGAAACGATTTTGGATGTAGTTTTCTCTTTTTAAAAAAAGTTTTAGTCTAAACGAATTTGTTGCAAACAGCATAAAGGAACTTCCACCTAGAAGGCAGTATACATTAGATTAATTACCAACAACTATATCTGTTAGTTTTTAAGAACAATAATACTTTTCTATTGACTTCCAGTAGATGGCTGTATTTCTAAAAGGGATGGTGTTTTGGACTGACTGCATTTGTAATGCCTTGCCTTTTTTCAAAAGGGCAGAGCATCTACCAAAGAATAAGATAGAAATTATTTATTAATAGCGATTGGAATATCTAATATAAAGCCCGTATTTAAAATATTAAGCAGCTTTAGTCAAAACATGTCCTTGTGACAGTTAGACATCAAATAAAGCACTCTTCTATAAGAAAAGGCTAACTGTACTAAAGCTTTTAGTAATTCCATGACACTAAGCATTCAAATGGCACATGCGGTGGAGACAACTATAAGTAATAAAGAATGGTTTATACCCTATGCAGGTAGAGAATACACAATGGCAGATGGGAAAAGTATAAAGGAGGCTAAAGGTCTTAAAAAAGCATTCTGCTTTAAATACTCTACTCGTTTGAAGCAAAACGATTCCATAAGTCTCTTCCTGAGCAAACAATGTTAAATTACTGGTTTGCAATGATTGACATGAAAAATCTCATTTAAATACTCATTATGGTTAGTTTTCCTCGATATTTCTTAAGTGTCTACATAGTGGAATTTATAAATAAGAAATTTCCTACCTCAGAGGTAGAGATCTAAAATACGTACCAAAAGGTTATCTCTCAAATGCAATTTATATTAACATTGAAAGATCAAGGATGTTCACTTATTTGTATCTTTTTGACAATTTTCATTTTTTTTCCTAGTAGAAAGAAGTAACAACTATATTTTTGTTTTTAAAAATCTTTAAGTGATATTATGATATTACTCAATGGCATAGGAACATAGGAGATTCTGTGAGAAAGTATTTTCTATGTGACATTTAGAATCAATTTGGCAGCCCAGCATTTACTTCTCTACTTCCAAAAGAACAGACCACCAAAGTAGTTTAGAAAAGTCTGAGTAGAGAATTAAAAAAAAAAAAAAAAGGAAAGGAAAGAAAAAACCTGATAACCAATCACACCTCTAAAATTGAAAGGCAACAACTGTAGAGAAATGAAGGAAGGGTCCGTCCACAAGGAGGTCTTTCTAAGGAGAAAAGGGAAATAGCTAAGTACTAAGAGGTCACAGGGTACATTAAACACATAAAAAAAACCCCACTCATTAAATTTAAAGATCTGGTCCTGCAAGAGCAGTTTTTGTTCCTAAAAGGCATACCAGTTGTACTAGTTTTAATTCACAAAGATTTACAATATTACTTTGTTTTCTGGAGGTTTTTTCCTGTTCTTTAATTTGATTCTATAATGAGTGTTACCAAATGGCATCTAAACAAATGTAAAAATTAAGATGTGTTATTTAAATGTAACCAAAAAGCTGAGAACTGCGTGCCTATTCAATTTCTTCAGGTTTTTTCCCCAAAAAATGTTCCACTGTCTGTTTTAACTTTTAAATAAATTTATCATACTTCTCACCAGCATTATTTTTAATTACACTGGTTCTTCCTTGACTACACTATTTACTCAACCCAATTATAATCAGCAGCTGCATATCCCAACTCACCTCCTCAGGACATACCGCACTCTATGCCCACCAACCACAATGGCCATTCCTATGAGAGTTGTGGAATTAAATACAAAACCAAGACTATAACTCTTACTGAATTGCTTTTATACAAACCAAACAATATATTAAATAAAATAAATATCAAAGGAAGCCCCAAATAGGAGGAAAATCAGAAATGAGATGAGAAACATCTAATAATAAAGATTCCAACACAAAACATGGTTTTGATTCAGGCTCCTTCTTTGACTAGTTGTAAGTACTGAGCAAGTCACTTAGATTTCAAAGTCTCAGTTTCCTCACCTGTAATACAAGGATTTTGAACTTGATGATCCCTAAGGTCTCTTTTAGCTATAAAATTCTATGATTCTATAAAAATAAAATGAGAAAACATTCTTTTAGAAGGTAAAATGCAGAGGTGATAGAGACAGATGCATGTATGTGTGTTTGAGTGTATTTAGCATCTGCCTTTCCCATCTCTCTTTTCCATGTTCACGACTTCTACAAATCACTATTCAGCAAGAGCCCAGGGGCTTGTTCTCCAAGCATGACTCACTTGCTAAAATCTTGCTCCTTCTTTCAATCAGTTTATGAAATCCTGTGCGACCTATTCTTGAAGAATATGCAAACTGCTGATTACAGAGCTAAACTCCCTAAATCTGCTGCTTAAATTTGAAACCACAAATATCTTTCCTCATCGTTATATCATAAAAGTATTTGCCCCAAATATGATGTAATCTTACTCAAGTTAGGACATTTTAGTTTTAGTGTGGAATCTATGTCAATAAATTTGTCAGAATAACAAAATAATGAGAAAAAATAAAGAAATGGGGAACATAAATTTTTAGAAGTAGATGTATGATATTAAAGTTGTTTTAAAATTTTAAGTAAACTACTTCAATGAAAAAGTATCATGCGTTAGATGTATATTTCACAGACTTTCAATATTAATTTTTTAAAAAATTTTTTATTGCTTAAAGTATTACAAAGAGTATTACATATGTCTCCTCCCCCCCCCCCTTGACTTTCCCCTGGCCTCCCCTACTCCCCAGTGTCTTGTCAATATTAATTATTTTGATGCATTTTCACAGGCCAACCAAGGCATTAGTCTGTTTCCAAATTCGAATGAAGATATAGAAAAACATAGTGTACACAGCAGTTGGCTCATCAATGAACTATAAAATCATAAATCTGAATGACTAATTTCAATGTACTATGATAAAAAAGGTCATCTCTTGGCAATTCAATGTTTTAGTTTACACAAAGCACAACACACACACAAAACATTCCCTATTAAACTGATCATACATAATAAATTACAATTCATGTTTTAGCTTATCTAGAAGTTATTACCTTAAGATATTTTATGGGTGAAAGTACATCAACTGTGTTACTTTTGTAAGCATCTGTTTAAAATTTTGCAGCCATCTAAGGGCCCCAAACTACTATAAATGAAGTATGTTAACCTGATAGGGAGCCCCAATTTAAAAGCCAAATTTACAATCTGAGAATTGACACAATCAGGCTGGTATTAAGCCCCTGAGGGATAAGAGATAAACTTGAGTAATACTTTACTTACAGATAAGGATTTACAACATCTTTCAAACTTGGAAGAAGCATAGACATTTTTACAGTGGGTCACAGCCAAAATCGTGTCACAAGAAAACCTGAAGTCTATACCTTTAATTTCTGATAAACTTATATGGTTCCCTGACAAAAGCTATGCTGGTAAGGGTACATCCAGGTAATGCTGGAAAAGGTGGTACCTGCCACCTAATAGTGCTTAAAAACAGACATACAAGATACAGTTCCACTCTAGGACATACCTCTCCCCCATCCCTTTTTGATCTCATACCCCCATAAAGACTGCCACTGATCTGCCTGCTTTCTACACCAGAAGGCTTCCTGCTATCTTTTCTTTCCTCCTTAAAAGCTAACGTTGCTCATGTTTGTTTTGATACAATTTCAACCATATAACATGGCAATGAGTAAGGAATACACAATCTCCAGCTGTGATGTGCTCTGCTCACAGAGACCTTAAAAAACACAAGCATTCCTCAGACACACATCATCCCTCAGGCAGTTTCCCAAGCAAAATAATGAGCCTCTCTTCAAATAATTAGTAGGGGGGGAAAAAGGAGACAAAAAAACCCAACAAAAAAACAAAAACACACACACACCAAAACACTTTTCCAAGAGAGATAAGGCTTGTATATGTTTATTTCTTTACAATCTGACATTCCTCCTTGTCTGACTGCATTTCTACTCAGTTATTCCTATTACCTCCTAAAATTTATCAGGCAGGGTATCTGTTAGGCAGCCTCTAAGATGGCCCCCAAAGATCCTTGCATCCTGGGACGTAAGCCCTTGTGTAATCCTCTCCAGATAGATTTTGGGTTGGATTATTTACTCACTTCCAACAAACACCATGGCAGTAGTGATGGGGTAAACTTCTGAGATCAGGTTATAAAAGACTATAGAGAGCCTTAGGGACTCTGTTAGATTGAAGCCAGCTGCTATGCTGCAAGGCAGCCCTGTGGGGAAGCCCCTGTGGTGGAAAGCCAGGTCTGCCAATACAAGGCGAGTGCACTGGGAAGTGGATCCTTCTCCCCCTCAGTGGAATCTTCAGGTGACATCTCAGCCCCCATGTACAGCTTGACCACAACTGCATGAAAGACCATGAGTCAGAGGTGCTCTGCTGAGCGTTTCATGACCCACAGAAACTTTGATATAATAAATCCTTGTTATTTCAAGCAGCTAAATTCGGGGGCAATTTGTTACTCAGCAAGGGATAACTAATGAAGGATCTAATCAGACAAACTGTCAAGTTAACTGGATAAAGATGTGAAGTTTCCTACTCAACCTGAAAAAATAGAAAAAAAATGTATTTCTTCATTCTGCTCAATTTTGCAAACCATTTTCTTAGGTGGGGGGTTGGGGGTTTCTACCTCAGAAATAAGGTTACCAAACACCAAACATTAAAAGAGGGAGAAGAAAAATTGAAATGGAAAACATAAATTAGCTCCACCTTGCAGTAGGTAAACATCATGATATACTGATTTAGACAGAAACACCTGGGATCCTTTAAAATCTAAATTCCACTGGTTAAAACAAGCACGCTCAGTTACTAAATTACTAAACCTAAACAAAACATAAACAGAACCTAAAAATAAAACAACGAAAACCTTCAATGGCCGAGGATTAGGAATCATTTATGCTACTCCATCCAATTAATAATATGTCATTGAGCATCCACCATATAAGAAACTAAAGCCCAGTCACAGAGAATCAAACAAAAGAGGACAAACGAAGAAGCTTTCAAATTTATAACCAAAGTTTGGTAACTGAAGCAACTGGCAATCTATCGTGACTTTAACTGTGTTTGCATTCATATTACTGAAAAGTATGTAAAGAACTGAAAACTGTGCTTATGCATCAAAAAAAAAAAAAGCCACAACAACAGCAAAAAAAACACACACACAACGGAAACAAAACCTACTTTGCTCGAAAAGCAACACTTGGGTTAGAAGAGGACAATCATCGCCTCTTCTCGGCTTTATTTCAGGATGAAGTTGGGTCACTACGTAGGGTCCCAGGCTGACCTTAATGGCCTAGAAAACCCCAGGAACACACCTATTCCCGCCTGCTGACACCGCCTTATTCCCCACTTTAATAAGCCGTCACCGCTGTCACTCAAGAAGCTTTGCACTGTCATTGGTCCCAAAGTCTTGCTGGTTGGCAAGTTTCTACTAACTAGCGAGCACCAGTTATCTTCATTTCCGAGAAGAAAAGTGGGGGAGTGGAAGGGAAAAGAAGCAAGAGCCCTGAAATATCTAGGCTGACGCTGGTACCTGAGCGACCTGCGATCCCCACCGCCGCCGCGACGACTCGGCCTCTTGACGGGGGCTTTTAGCCAAACAGAAAAGAGCTCAGCCGGGAACTGGTACCCAGGCCATTGGAGAAGCCGGTCCAGACGTCCCTGGTTCACGCCGGTGAGGGTGAGGGCGGCGAGAACCCCAGAAACGGCCCCGGCTTCCTCCAAACGGAGCGCACCTCCAGCTGCAGCAGCGAGAGCTGCCGACAGCCCGAGGTTTGACGTTTCCTATTGTTGCCGGAAGTGACGTGTGAGGTCTGAGGCTTAAAGCAAAAGCATTTTTATCTCCGTTGTGGACGATTCGTTCCAGATTCCCCGTTTCTCACTTCGCCTCCCGAGCCACTCCGAGCATCAAAAACTGGGGACAGTTTCTCCTCTGGCAGCTTGGGATCGGACTGGCTGTGGACAAGGCCCTCAGCAGAGTCAGCGTCCTCGGGGGGTCTGGACGAACGTGGTGTGGAATCTGCGGCGAGGAATCGCGGAGCGTGGGAAGCCTGCCGCTCTGAAGGTCGGGCCGCGCTGCGTGGCGGGCTCTGACCCGCTGTTGCAGATACAAACGGTCGGCGCGAGAAACGCGCCCGGGCGCGGGGGTGCGGCCGCCCGGATTTGTTGCTGGCGGCTGGGCTGGTTGCATAGGAACCCCTCCACCCCACTCCCTTTCGGAGTCCGCTTCTTGGCTCCGCGGCTGCTGGGGGAGCACCGAGGAGCTGGCGAGGCTGCCCCTTAGACTGGGCTGAGGTGTCCTCTCTCTGATGCCGTGACCGAGGCCCCGAGTGGGAGCGAATGACCAGGTCTGTCTTTTCGTCCTTTTAAATCTCGTGGAGGGAGGAGAGCCCCTAGACGTGCCTTGCCTATAGTATACCCAACTGCGCACGTCCCTTCGTGACAGCGAAGAACCGTGGCAGCGCATCCTCTGGGATTCGGTTGTGATTTACGGTAGCGAAGTGATAGGCTGCTCCCTCCTGTTGTATCCTGAGCTGAGCTCCTCGGAAATATTGACTGGAGGGGAGAGATGAAAAGTAGTGCATGTGTTCCTTGCTTGCATGTCCCTGGGGTTTCAATATGTTTCCATGTTCCTAGGAGACTATTGATTTTTCCCTCACTACGAAAAAAAAAATCAATCTTGACGTTTTGATTCCGGAATTAGGTCTGTGTTAACCTGTTTTTCTAAAGTTGTCCAAACCTTTCAACAGTTTTATATGTGAACAGGACAATCCTACTGAACTCTGTCTATACTTGTCCCTTACTTCCCTTGTTCCACCACCCCCCCCCCATTTTCTCAATGTTTTCTCTCTCAGCCCTTTCTCCGTCTCTCTTAGAACAGTATTTCCCTAATATTTTTTTGTGAAAAGTTTTATAAACTTAAACTTTTCCTCTTTCTACTCCTCTATTTTTGATACACGGTTTTTAGATAATATCTAGCATTATGAGCAATGTCACAAACTTAAGTCATCAACCGCAATCGCTGTCGTCAGTGTAGTTGCTTCATTTTGATCAAAAATCCCTCTGAGTTTAATGGCATTCCATTGGGAGGCATCCTTGCATGACCTCCAACAGCCATGATCTCTCGCTCGATTGAAAATGGGGTTGGATTGGGCAGATCTGACTTGCAGAGAGAGCTCTCTGGAGGAAGCTAGGAAGCAATATTGAGACCATCTTAATGGTTGGATCCATGCTACAAGCTGAGTAATATCTTCTTTTACTTTCCTTTGATACGGGTTATAAAGTGTAAATGTTATTTTTTTTAGTTATTTTTCATCTCTGAAAGTATGTTAAAGTGTGCATAAGTTCGAGATTTACTTTTTTAATATCTTAATTTTTAATCTTGTAGTAGACTCAGTCAAGCCTTTCATGAAACTATAGAGCAGCAACTATACTTTTTTCTATGATTTCACGTTTTGTATCCCTTTATTTTTTTTTATTCTGTTCTTATCACTTATCTCCACCTACAGATCCAAGCTGTACTTGTATCTTACTCTTCTTCAAAATATTGATTCCGCTGGTACTGAAGATGATGTGTTCCAGGGACATACTTTGTGGTCAGAAATTCCATTACCAGAGGTAGAAATAATGAGACATTGATATATGTTCCAGAACTACAGAGAAGGGAAAGATGGAATAGATACCATAAAGTGTTAAATGAAATGAAATGACCGTGTACTAGAAAGATGGAATATACAGGATTAAAGGAAGTCTGTGGGAAGAAATACAATGTATATTAAAGTTATAGGATGTCTGAGGGGAAAAGGTGCTCCAGGAAGAATTGTGTTAAAATAGATGTGTCTGGAACTTAACCTCAGACCTTCTATAATGGCCAATGACAATTACTGCCAGCTTAGTTACTTCCTCATCTTTTCCTGGAAAGTAAAGGCTGGTCGTGTTCATTACTCAAGGTATTGTTAATATGTTACTAGAGGCTCAGTGCACGAATTCATCTCTCTTCTTCCATATATCTGTTGATCCCCAATCATCCTAAACGATGTTAAAAAAGATTTGCCTTTTCGGCCAGTATTTTGTACAATGTGATTTGAGGAGTACTTCCTTTCTTTTCTAGTTATCTCCCATTTGACAGTACCCGAAATTCCTCCTGCCTAAAAATGTAAATGCTTAGTTGAAGTAATTGATTGGCTGAAAAATAGTGACTAAAACACATGCATGAGTGTAAAAAATATAGTCAATAACCTGTTCTTTACCATATTGATAAAGGAGAGGAGACTTGGATCAGGAAGATACTGTGTTCCTAAAACAGAGAAAAGGTTCAGAATGGAATGCCTAGGAGCTTAAACTAGAAAGCTTACTAAATTTAGGATTTTGCAGATTGTTAGCCTTATTGCCTCTAGTTAGAAGGTGTGTAGAGAGATGATTTGTATCCTGGGTAACCGTTGGGAGGTTGACTGGGGGAAAGATCATGCTAACTCTACTTCCCCCAATTTATGAATTGTTCTGTTTTATTTTTAATGTCAATGGCTTCACTTTAAAGAAGCTTCATTCCTGAAGATTCATTACTCAAGGTATTGTTATATGTTACTAGAGGCCCAGTGCACGAATTCATACACAGGTGGGATCCGTTGGCTTGGCCAGCAGTCAGGATGATCGGGGCCGCAGAAGGTTTGGCTGGCTGGGGGTAGGGGCTGGGGAAGGTTGTCCTGCCGCCCGATCTGGGCCATTAGGGCCAGCTGGCTGGGGGGGGGGACCACAGGAGGTTGGCTGTGGGAGCACACTGACCACCAGGGGACAGCTCCTGCATTGAGCATCTGCCCCCTGCTGGTCAGTGCACATCATAGTGGCCAGTCGATCGGTGGTTTGGTCATTCTGTCGCTTAGACTTTTATATATATAGATTTTCCTTCTATGAAGTGTCCATGTACAGTTACAAGTAGATATTTTTAAGTGTTATTGTGCTTTGCCTTACTGGTTGACTAGACTTATAGTTTAGGTAAACTATATCTCTTTCATCTCTTCCTAGCAAAGGTTCTTAACTATTTATAAAAATGTGTTTATTTTATGACCTCCTTAGGGAATAACCTTTTCTTTGGAGAATCGAACAAAAGCCCTACCACATGAGTCATTTAAAAATATAATCCTATGGTATTATTTTCTTTGGGATTTTAAAAGAGTGAACCATTTTATTTAAAATGTCAAATATTTTTCATGTGGCCCTAACCAGTTTGGCTCTGCGGATAGAGCGTCGGCTTACGGACTCAAGGGTCCCAGGTTCAGTTCCGGTCAAGGGCATGTACCTTGGTTGCAGGCATATCCCCAGTGGGGAGTGTGCAAGAGGCAGCTGATCAATGTTTCTCTCTCATTGATGTTTCTAACTCTCTATCCCTCTCCCTTCCTCTCTGTAGAAAATCAATAAAAATATGTTAAAAAATATTTTTCATGTATTTTGCTGCACAAACATATATAAATACATATTCTGTTATGTAAATTTTTTGAATTAGTATTTCTGTCTCATAGGCCTTATGTATACCACTTTTAGCAGATATTGCCAAGTAACACTAATATACTCTTTCACAGAATTCTGTAGATTTCAGATTTCTTTATTTACTTTGTAATTTCTTAATAATTAATTTGATTGAGTGTCCTTTCACATGTTTACCCTTCTGTCAAATTCCTGATCAGATCTCTTTCCCATTTTTCTATTGAGTTATCATTCTTTTCTTATTATTTTGTAAGAATTTTTTTACATACTCTAGACATGATTCTTTTTGTTGGTTACATGTATGATAGCATCATCTCCCACTCAATGGCTTATCTTTCTACTCTCTTAAAGGTGTCTTTTGCCTGACCAGTTTGGCTCAGTGGATAGAGCGTCGGCCTGCGGAATGAAGGGTCCCAGGTTCGATTCTGGTCAAGGGCATATACCTTGGTTGCGGGCAATCCCCAGTAAGGGGGTGTGCAGGAGGCAGCTGACCGATGTTTCTCTCTCATCGGTGTTTCTAGCTCTCTATCCCTCTCCCTTCCTCTCTGTAGAAAATCAATAAAAATATGTTAAAAAATATTTTTCATGTATTTTGCTGCACAAACATATATAAATACATATTCTGTTATGTAAAGTGTCTTTTGAGGAACAGAAGTTACTAATTTTAATGTGTTTCATTTTATCAATCATAAGATAAGAAATTCTTCTGCACCTGTAGTTCATAAAGATTATTCTCTTCTGTGATCTCCAGAAAATCTGGTTGTCTTATATTTTATATTTAGATCTTCAACAAACCTGAAATTAATTTGTGAAGGATGTAAGGTACCCTTTACATCAGGGGTTCAAGTTTTATTTATTCCATCTGGATATTCAATTGACAAAGTATCATTTATAGGTAAAGACCATCCTTTCTCCAGGGCTACTCAGCATCAAGTTTGTCATAAATTTAGTGTCAGTGGTTGGTTTCTGGACTGTATTCTGTTCCATTGTTCTATTTGTACATCTTTTCACTTATTCCAAATTTCACTTTATACTGAATCTTGATATCTAGTCGTTAAGTCTTCCAAATTTTATCTTGATAGTTTTTCTTTTCTTTTGCATTTCTATATATATTTTAGACCTATGAATAATGTCCACCTATGAAAAACTACAGGTATTTTTGGGGGGTAGGGCGAGGGAATGCATTAAATCTATGGATCAATATATATTGAGTCTTCCAATCCTTTTTTTAAAAAAAAATATATTTTATTGATTTTTACAGAGAGGAAGGGAGAGGGATAGAGAGTTAGAAATATTGATGAGAGAGAAACATCGATTCAGCTGCCTCCTGCACACTCCCCACTGGGGATGTGCCCTCAACCAAGGTACATGCCCTTGACCGGAATCGAACCTGGGACTCTTCTGTCTGCAAGCCGATGCTCTATCCACTGAGCCAATCCGATTAAGGCTGAGTCTTCCAATCCTTGATCAATGTGTACATCTCTTCTATTTAGGGCTACTTTAATATATCTCACTAGAGTTCTATGAGTTATTTGTTTTGAGGTCTTACATATATTTTCCAGATTTATTCACATGTTTATGGTTATTTATTGAGGCTATAGTGAGTTATTTATACATACATAATTTTTAAACACCTCTTAATTATTTGTGGAATACAGGGAAATACAATTGGCCTTCTATCCAGCAACCTTGTTAAATTCACTTATTTTTTTTTTTTCATATACAGTTGTGTTGTCTGTGAATAGTGACATTTTTATTTCTTCCTTTTTAGTCTTCATTCCTTTTACTTCTTTTTCTTGCACCTTTGTACTGTCTACCACCTTTAGTACAATGTTGAATAGAAATGATGAGACTAGGTAAGCTCGCCTCATTCCCAATCTCAGGAAGCAAGTTTTCAGTATTTCACTATTATGATGTATGATGTTTACAAGAGATTTCTGTAGATGATCTTTATCAAATGCAGTCAGTTCTATTTCTAATGTCATAAGAATTATAAAATAAATGGGTGTTGAATTTTAGCAAATGCCTGTTTTGCATGTATTAAAATTATTATTTTTTCCTTTATTTGTTAATGTATTGAATTATACTGATTGATTTTTTTGTTTTGCTTTTTTATACCTTGGTCTAGAGGCCCGTTGCAGGAAGATTCCTGCAAGAATAGGGCTTCCTGAGACCCGAGTGAAGCAGAGAAGGGAACAAAGCCCACCAAGGCGGGCTTCGCTCCCTTCTCCGCTGCCTCGCTCCCTCCCTTCGCCACTTCACCCTCAGCTTCCTCCTGTCTCTGCCGCCTCGGCTCCCTCCCTTCTCTGCCACCTCGGCTCCCTCCGTGTCCTCTGCTTCACCTCCCTCCCATGTCCACTGCCTCAGCTCCGCTCTCGTCTCTGCTATCTCTGACCCATTCCCTTCTCCATTCCCTTCTCCGCCGCTTGGCTCCCTTCTGCAGTACTTGGCTTCCTTCTACACTGTCTTCAGTCTTCGCTGGGCGCCTGTGTATGCAAATTAACCGCCATCTTTGTTGGGTTAATTTGCATACTCATCTGATTGGCTGGTGGGCATAGCGAAGGTATGGTCAATTAGCATCTTTGTCTTTTATTAGAGTAGATAATAATTTCATACTACTTCATTAATTTTATTGTGCAACGTGTGTTAACTTTGACCATTGGGAGCTATTTCATTTGGCTCCTGTGCCCTTTTGATATACCCCCATCAATGTTGGATTGGTTTGTTTGTTTTGTGTGTAGTTTTTACTTTCTGGAACTACATAATGCTTCAGGTTCATTTTACATATTTCCTGCCCCAGTTCTACAATTGGTCTTTTCTCCAGGGAGCCCTGGTTTCTTTTATTGGAGAATGGTATTACACACCAAGATCTGGATGCCATGTGTGCTCTTTGCTACTGGGGTGTCATTGCTTTTAGTCACTTTCAGCTGGCAGAGAGCGGAAATAGATGTGTATATACTAAGCTGTCTATATCTATATATCTATAAATATTTCAATATGCAACTATCTGTATCTATATTAAGCTAAACATAAATTCATACTGATGTCTCTAACTAATCCATTAGGCATGGCTTATTCTTGTCTCCTCCCCTTGCTTATCAGTAAATTCTCACTCCAGCATTGAGAGAACGTAGCTGCTACTATTCAGTCATCCACTTACTTAATTGTTTAATTCAAGTATCAGAATTAATTCACATATATATACATATATATACATACACACATATATATATATGTGTATATATATGTGTATGTGTGTGTATATATATGTGTGTGTATCTTACCTAATAATAGACAATGTAAATTGCCGCACCTTCGCTACAATGACCAGCCAATCAGGAGAGTATGCAAATTAACCCAACGAAGATAGCAGTTAATTTGCATATGTAGGCTCCAAGTGGCGGAGTGAAGCCTGACAGCCCCGGGGCTAGAGCAGCAAAGCCAGACAGCCCCGGGGCCGGAGCAGCGAAGCCGGATGGCTCCGGGGCTGGCTCCGGCCAGAGCGAAGGCCTGGGTCCCGGGTGCCAGAGGCAAACCGGTGCCAGCAGCCAAGGGAAGGGAAGGCCTATTGCACGAATCTCTTCATGCAACAGGCCTCTAGTATGTATATGTGTGTGTGTGTGTGTGTGTAACACACACACACACACACATGAAACAAGCTAGAGGACAGTTAAACCCAGGGGTACAGACAGCTGGTTGCCCAGTTGAGCAAGTTATGTGTCAGAGACAGGAAGGGAAGTGAAAAACTAGTATTTAGCAGCTCCTTATATATAAACTTTCATATAATCATCCTTATTTCAATACCCCTTGGCCTTACCCCTTGCAGAACTGTAAGGGTCCCCTCATTTCTGAACCTATGTTGCTGCTGTTGGTTTTCTCCTAAATAGATGGGATTGGCCAGTCTGTGCTCTGCTAGGTTGGCTGTTACTCATCCATCTGCTTTCCATCTTCCAATATTTTGTTGATAACTCTTCTGTCATGGAATCCCTATAGTTCTTTTTGCCCTGGTGAGGATATGTGGTTTTTAATCACTTGTTTTTTTAACTAAAGCATCTTATTGGCAACTGGGTGAGGTCAGAACTCTGGAAATTATGACTAAATCTGTGCTTATTCTGTCTCCATTTTTTACTGATTTTTTTAAATGTATCCTTCATGAGCATCCAAAATAGTCTTTGATGTAGACTATTTCAGATTGATGTGTCTTCTCAAATGGTACTTTGTTGTTCAAAATAAAGTATCTGGGAGAGTATCATATATGAGACACATTTCAAAAACGTGAATATAAAGCAAACTTTTTTTTATAAGGAAAAAATATTGGGGGAAAAACACACCTTATATTCAGGAATGTGAGATAAATACTAGGCAATACTAGACTAGTAAGGAAGATAAGTTAGGGGAGAAATAGCTAAGCCAAGGTAAGTATGGAGATGTGAACAAAATAGGATATGTGAACAAAATAGAATAGAGAAGCTTCAAAAATACACAGACTTAATTGTTTTATAAATTTTTACTTTTAGGTGAAATATTAGATTATTTCAAAAGCTGGAGCTGAATGTAATGTTAAATAATGGCAACAGGCGACTTGAAAAGAAGCTTACGGAACCTAGAACAAATGCTTCGCTCGCTAAATTATCCTCAAGAAGTGGATTGTGTAGGGTAAGCTAGGGTATAAAGCGTATTTGTAGTCTTTTGGTAATGATTTGATATAATTGACATGGGGGAGTATCTAAATAAAGACACTGATTTTATCTGGGCACTTTAATAATTTTCCTAGAAATGATTAAAATATTTTAGAAAGTGGGGAATTACAAGAGTTTATTTCTAAGTATGAATTTTAAAGTCTAACTTGAGATTTAAATCACCTTTTAGAAGTAGCATCAAAGCCCTAGCCGGCTTGGCTCAGTGAATAGAGCGCCGGCCTGCAGACTGAAGGGTTGCGGGTTTGATTCTGGTCAAGGGCATATGCCTGGGTTGCGGGCTCTATCCCCAGTGCAGGTTGTGCAGGAGGCAGCTGATCAATGATTTTCTCTCATCATTGATATTTTTCTCTCTCCCTCTCCCCTCCTCTCTGAAATCAATAAAAATATATTTTGAGTTCTAGCTGGTTTGGTTCGGTGGATAGAGCCTCAGCCTGCAGACTGAAGGGCTCCGGGTTCGATTCTGGTCAGTCTCCAGTCAGGGGCATGCGGGAGTCAGCCAGTCAATGGTTCTCTTTCATCATTGATTTTTCTCTCTCTCTCTCCCTCTTCCTTCCTTTCTGAAATAAATAAAAATATATTTAAGTATATTTTTTTTTGAAAAAAAAAAAAGAAGTAGCAGCAAAATATACGTTCATATATGGTATGGTCTCTGTACAACTTTTAAACTCGTAGAAATGTAATGAATTCATTAGTTATGTGACTTACCATCCTCTCACATCTAGTTGGATAGTATTTCTTTATTATTTGGAAGATTCTACTTAATAGATTTCTTATGACCACTTATACCTTGCCTGAAGATTATTAAGCTAACTCATATAACAGACCCCACATTTGGACATTTTGCGCTAGTTTCCACTTTCCCAATATGACTGACTTGCTTTTGTAGGTTGTAGCAAAGCAACATACATTTCTTCTATATTCATGCCAATCTAATACGGTATTCCTGTCACCCTCTATCCCCTAATACAGTGATGGTGAACCTTTTGAGCTCGGCGTGTCAGCATTTTGAAAAACCCTAACTTAACTCTGGTGCTGTGTCACATATAGAATTTTTTTGATATTTGCAACCATAGTAAAACAAAGATGTATATTTTTGATATTTATTTTATGTATTTAAATGCCATTTAACAAAGAAAACTCAACCAAAAAAGTGAGTTTGCGTGTCACCTCTGACACACGTGTCATAGGTTCGCCATCACTGCCCTAATACATCTATTCTTACCTAGGATATTCATTGATATTTCCCCTTCTGGGAAGTAAGTTGATATCTAGTACTTAGTTTTTGTTGTTTTTTTAGAAAATATTTTTTGTTGGAGTTTAGGGAGAGAGAGAGAGAGAGAGAGAGAGAGAGAGAGACAAAGACAAAGAGAGAGAGAAGCACCAATGTGAGAGGAAAACATTGAGAATGTGCTTTTTGCACACTCCCTACTGGGTATCGAGCCTGCAATGTGGGCATGTGCCCTGTCTATTAATTGAACAGGCAGCCTTTGGGTGCATGGGACAATGCCCTACCAACTGAGCTACACCAGGCAGGGCTAGTACTTAGTTTTGTTCATTGTAGTATCCCCTTATCTAGAATGATGCCTGGCACATATTAGAAGCTAATTAAACATTTATTCAATGAGTGTCAAGGGACAACTCCAGATTAGCTACATTGTCAAGTGGTAGAGTGAGTCTTGGCTAAACCAACTACTAAGTAGAATTCTGGAGTAATGGGCTTTATATATAAAAATAGAAGTTCTGAATGTATACTAAGGAGAGTTAACACTAAGAAATGGCTGCAAATGAAAGAAGAGTAAGGAGAGCAAGGAGAAAGTTGAGCTCTAATGACTATTGTCACAGGTATTATATATGAGAAACAGAAGGTATTCCATAGTATGTTTCCATAGCATATACCAATAGGTTGGTTGTTCAAAAGAGGGAAATCTCTACTGTCTGGTCTTGCCGGGACTTAACCAGTTTGAATAGCCAAGTTTTCTTCTTACCACCTTAATTATCAACATTTTTTAAAATTTATTTTAATATATTTTTATTGATTTCAGAGAAGAAGGGAGAGAGAGAAACATCAGTGATGAGAGAGAATCATTGATTGGCTGCTCCTGCATGCCCTCTAATGGGGATCAAGCCCCCAACCCAGGCATGTGCCCTTGACCGGAATTGAACCTGGGACCCTTCAGTCCGCAGGCCGACACTCCATCCACTGAGCCAAACTGTTAGGACTACCATCAACATTTTAAAGACATTTGTATAGGAATAATTTTAAAAGATACTGATTATGTTCCTTTCTTCTGAGTACACTGCTTAAACATTTGATTTTCTTATTGACCCAAGAGTGTCATTAAAAACAATCATTTTTTAGATTATCTACAATAATAAAAGCCTAAGCAACCATTGCAACCGAACGGACGACCGAACAGGCTCCATGGGGCGACTAGGCCGGCTGGGGGGTTAGTGAGGGGCAACCAAACAACCGAAAGTAGGCTGCATGGGGCGACCAGGCCCACAGAGAGGGCAGCTGTGGGTGACCAGGCTGGCGGGGGTGGGCAGTGAGGGGCGACCAAACGACTGAGCAGCAGGCTGCATGGGGCAACCAGGCCAGCAGGGGGGGCAGCATGGTGCAACCAAACGACTGAGCAGCAGGCTGCGTGCGGCAACCAAGCTGGTTATGGGGTCAGTTGGGGGCGACCAGACTGGCAGGGGGGTTAATGAGGGGCGACCAAATGACTGAGCTGCAGGCTGTGTGGGGCGACCAGGCTGGCAGGGGGGTTAGTGAGGGGTGACCAAATGACCAAACAGCAGGCTGTGTGGGGCGACCAAAACGGTTGTGGGGTCAGTTGGGGGCAACCAGGCTGGCAGGGGGGTTAGTTATTGGGGGTGACCAGGCCAGCAGGGGGGGCAGTAAGGGGCGATCAGGCAGGCAGGCAGGTGAGCAGTTAGGAGCCAGTGGTCCCAGATTGTGAGAGTGCTGCCCGACTGTCAGTTTAGGCCCGATCCCTGACTGGCAGTCGGACATCCCCCGAGGGGTCCCAGATTGGAGAGGTTGCAGGCTGGGCTGAGGGGACCCCCTCCCTCCCGTGCACAAATTTCATGCACCGGGCCTCTAGTTTCATAATATAATAATATTGGCAAGGTCTGTAATGCTACTCGTTGCTGCTTCAGATTACCACCCTCACATACACACACAGCCTCAGATACACGTATTTTGATTCTTTCTACTTTTTCCCATTTTAAAATTTTTTCTTGTGATTTGCTGTTTTTTGTTTTGGTGTGCCAGTTTATAATACCTGTTCTTCTTACTGTTTCTAATCAAAGTTCTTAGGCAATAAATAACCAAGATTTTTGAGGTTGTTTTATATGAGATGTTAAATGCAGATCTGGCTGTCTTCTATTCATAACATGCATAAAATGGGACAGATTTTGCTGTTCAAAAGCATTTTTTGTGTATGTCTTTTTTAAACTGTCGTACAGGTAAAAAAGGTTGCCAGAGCAGTTTTCTCATGGGTAAAATATTATTGTACCCATAAATATAAAAGAGAAACAATTTATATTTGTCCTGAAAAATTGTAATGCTGTCATCATATACTTGCTCTCTGCCTTATTAAAAATATTGGGGTGGGAATAGGGGGATTTATGTACCTCTTGAATCTTGTGGAAAACAAATGTTTTACAGAAGTGCATTATTACTTCAATTGAACAAATATAACTGAGTAATTGAACTGGCCTCTCCTGTGCTTTGTTGTGGGAGAATCTGTGAAATTACTTCACATGGAGAAAATGAGATTCATATGTGTAGACAATTAGGCAAGAGTACAAGACAGGCATGAGGCATCAGATACTGAATAGCCAGGGAATCATTCTGCGGGAGAGAAATTCGGATCAGAACATTGAGGATGGCTTCATGGAAAGCTCTGTATCTGACAAATGATTTATGGAGGATGAATAATAGGCAGAGAAAAGTGGGATACCTTTCTAGACTGGAGGAATTAGCATAAACTAATAAGGTACAGATTTCAAAGGGGCCTAATACAAGGGGAAGATACTGATCAGATTAGTGACAGTATCCCAACCCTGTTTTTCTCATCTATAACTTAAACTTTCCTCTTAGAATTGCATTTCCTGCATTTTATACTTAAGTTTTGGTAGATTGTGTTTGTATTCACTTTACCTCTATATTCTTTTGAGATCTTTATTTTTTCTTTCATCCACTGATTTTTCAGGAGTGTGTTGTTTAATATGAACATATTTGTGAATTTTCCAGCTTTTTTGAAACTAAAGCTGATTTCTAGCTTCATAATTGTGGCTAGATAAGTACTTGATGAGATTGCTTCTCAAAGTTTGAGACTAATTTTCTGACCTAACATATTCATAATATTTTACTTTTGCAGTTTGTGGTAAAAAGCATATGAGGTAAGGTAAGGTAACAAGTGCTTGCAAGAGCATACAGTGTACTTGAGCTCTGTAAGATGGTACATTTGTTTTATTAAGACCAAATGTACTAGATTTTCTATTGGTATTAAAGAGCTATTATAATTGTTTGAGCAAATAAGTAATATAATTTCATAGTAATTTAGCTAGACTAATTTAGTGTTGGGGATAGAATATGAAGGGTCTTGTGCATCACTTTATTATGGCTATAGTATTGTTATAAATTATTGACAATAATTCTTATATTGCCCCGATTTTCCAACTTTGTGGAATTATGCTCATTGAAAATATTTTTCTTTCCCCTCTTCCCCCCAACAGTTTGATTAAGGGAGATTTAGCAGCATCTTTGCCCATCATCAGCTATTCTCTTACCTCATATTCCCCTTATGTAGCAGAACTTCTGATGGAATCCAATGTAGAGCTCATAGCAAAGAATGACTTGCGCTTTATAGATACCGTCTATAAGGTATGTTTGAGTTTATGAAATAATTGTTTTAGAAGTCATCAGTGGTTTTTTCAGATTAATGTTTTTATAATAATTTCTTAAATATATGCAGCATGTATAGTTGACAGTATTTTCATATGCATTTACCACATTTAAATGTAATCCTTATTGCAATCAAGATGTAATTGAAGTTTGCTTTATGTTTCATACTCTATTAAATATGACAACTGGTAAACGTTTGTCATTGGTATCATTTGCCATTTTTACAACAAATTTTAGTAAAATTTGGTATGCTGGCAGAAGTTAGAGAGAAATGTGGTTTTATTGAGTAAAGTTGGTGATGTATAGAATTATGAGTTAATTTAGTTGTTTGTAGAGCTTTGACTGAGATTTTATGTGCCTTGTTGTCTAGGACCATGTCTTATATCTACCCTAGTATTTACACTTGTATTATTTATTATGCACTTAATCTCATACTTAGTTTTTTAAAAACCCTACTTATAATCATTAATTTTTGCTCAAGTACTCTAGTTTTCTTAAGCTTTTTTAGAAAAGGTAAAACCCATTTATCAAATCAAATTTTTTCTTTTTTAAGTAATAAGTTGCATTTGATAAAATAGGAGCTTTTATGTGTAGAGTCTCTGTTTAATCTTCCCTTTCTTTATCTTTCACCCAGAAAACTTCTGTGGAAGCCTAAGAGGAAGCCTAAGAGGCACTTCCAAGAAATCTTAGGGTTCAAGAGTAGGTTTTGGAAATTACTGGTCTGGTCTATTTCTCTCATTTTACAAATGAGAAATTGCAACTCAGAGGCCTACTGACTTGTCTAAAAAAATCATATAGTGGAAGAAGTATAAACACAATAAAACTATGGTTTCCTGACTTATCTGGTATGGAGTGAGCTAAGGAGCATTTCTAGTGCCTATTAGGATCATTGGGTTTATTTTTCCATCTCTCTGGACAGCCATCTATTTTTGGTACATCCCTCGCTTACCTGTTTTTACCTAGATACCTCTGCTACCTGGTCATAAATCTCTTTATACCTTTTAAATAAAAGGCCACCCTAACCAGGTGACCATTTATTATTTTAGATTTTTGAAAGAGATTGTTCCCAGTATTTTGTTGATCTGTTCCCTCTTCATAGCTTCTTCGTGATCAATTTAACTATAAACCAATCTTGACGAAAAAGCAGTTTCTCCAATGTGGATTTGCAGAATGGAAAATCCAAATTATTTGTGATATTTTGAACTGTGTGATGAAAAAGCACAAGGAGTTGAGTGGTCTTGATAAGGTAATTTTCTTACAGATTTTAACTTAGGCTGAGTGGCCAGTATTTTAATGTATAAAATCAATACCCTAGACAGCAAATTAATACATAGCATAATTACTGCATTATTCAAAGATTTGTGTAACCTTGTAATACCTGGTGTTTGCTTTAAATACTAGTCACTTGTGTTTGCACATTTGCAACTTGGAGCTACTGGTCCTAAACTAACAGTTAAAACAGTACATTTTCATCACTTCTTAGTTTTCAAAATATATGGCATTTAGACTCATTATTTGACAGTCATATTTTATATATAAAATTTAAATGATAATAGAATTTAAATATACTAGTACATCATGTTTTTACACAAAACTTTTTACATCTTAATACTTTTTTTTTTTTAGACTCCCTCACTACAAAAAAAGAAAGTCAATTTTGTTAAGTCAGAACCTTGTTCAAGCAGCGAGAAGTCATCTGCAGAATCTGTTGGCATTGATATCACTGGCAGGTTCATGACTTCAGGAAAGGTCAGAAAATACAGCTACCTACCTAACTAATCCAATGTACAAGCTCACTTTTCTAGCTAGCAGCTGGTTAAAACATTCTAGTTAGGTGTTATACCGTAAGGATTTGTTAGCAATGCATATCACGTTATCTGGGGAATATTCCAAAAGGAAGAGGGTAGAAGTGTAGAATGGAACAAACTTTCTCTTTGTATTTCTAATTCTTATTTCTGCCTTGTTTCCTAGATAGAATAGCAATGATTTAGGAAGGTTATATTATGTGCTCATGAGTAGTTACTCCTAATTATATATATAGTCTTCCTATAACAACATGGGAACATAAATAGAGCATGCCATTATAAGTTATGTGGTTTCATTAATCTGTGTTCATATTTCTCTATCAGGATTGTGAAGAATCCAATGATTGGTAGTTCCTAAACCTATACTCTGGTTTGGGGTAGTGTTTTGAATATCTTCTCTTTGTTGATAGGTAGCTTCCCTGCCCTTATCTGCTCAGCACCTGTGGCTGAATAAGTCCTTACTCTCAGGACTTTCCCTTTGTTGTTAGTTAGTTTGAATCATTAGCTAAACGTCTGATATTTTGTGGTTTAATTTTTTAAAAATTGTGACGTCTTATTCACAGAGTCAGTTCTTGATTATTTACGTGAATTATGTGGTAACCTATTTTATGATGAAATTGTTTTTAAAGTAACTTTCAAATACTTACAAAAGTACTCATTCCCAGTTTCAGCAATTTATTAACTCTTTGCTCATCTTGTTTCATCTTTATTATAACCAGTTTTCCCAACATCTTTCTCCAAAACCTGAAACAGTTTGAAACAAAAGCTGACATCGTTGAAGAAATATTTCAATATTCTAATATATAAGAATGCTTTAAAATATCATAACCACAATTTCATCACCACTCATAAAATAATAGCTTAATTAATGTTTTATGTACACATTATATGTGGTAATTTAAGCTTTTATAAATCTGAAAGGGAAGATAAGATGTTCTTTTGCAAAGTGGCTGTGTATGAGGGAAACACTGAAGCAGCTCTGACATAGCTTTCTCTGGGCAGAAGAAAGCTGTGGTGATCCGTCACCTCTACAATGAAGATGGTGTGAGCATTTCTGACAGTACATTAAGTACAATGTCAGATGTGAGTGAAGCATGTGCTGTGAGTGACTTAAAGGATACTGAAATAAAGACTCCTGAAGAAAAGATCCCTGAAATCAAGTCTGAGCAACAAGTAAGAATTTGGGATGTTTTTAGCAGATGCCAATATTTCTTATTCCGATGTACATGATTACTTCAGCACCTAACTTTGGAATATCTCTGGCCTTTTGAATTATTAATCATGGCACATTATCCTTGTTACCATTACTTAAGAATCAGTAAGACTTACTGAATTTAACTTGGCATATTATTTACTGCTTATGTTTAGGTGTTATGGGTAATGCAGAGATGATGAAGACATGGTACATCTCTTCAAGGAATTTAGTTTAATGAAATAAAGAGATATACTGCTTTGTATGATGAAGATTCTCTATCGCCTATTCCCTATATTGATGAATGGAAAAAACTGGTGCACTACTGCCTTTTCATTTTCCGTTTTGGGCCCTTCATGTCTTTTTCTCTTTTCTCTAAGAGTAGCTTTTCTATTATAGTATTGCCACAGATCCTAGTATAGTGACTAATCTCTACTGCTTCTGCTAAAACTCTTTTTTCTGTCTTCTGTGTCTTGTGACGTCTCTACATCTGTATACAGTTGGCATTAATAAAACTGCCAGATGGCCATTAGGCTTATTTCCCATAGCAAACTGAACAGTTTCAATGCACTGCCATTTCTTGGTCATTTCCTCGTAGCTTTGTGCTAGATGCTAAGTGTTGTTACAAGAAGCTTGGTAGTGACAGTTATATTGTACTACCCACTGTTGTTCAAAAGAGCCTTATGAAAAGTAACTTATTTAATCCTCACAAGAACCATATGAAGTGGGAACTTTTTTTTTAATAAGTAAATTGAAGCATCGAGGTCATACATGTTAGACTGTCCAAGTAGTCTGCCTCCAGAGGTAACAGTCTTAAATCTCAAGCTCTATTGCCTTAACTCTCAAGCTCTATTATAACTATTGAAATAACACAATGGGCCCAGCCAGCATGGCTCAGTGGTTGAGCATCAGCCTATGAATCAGGAGGTCAAGGTTTGAGTCTCAGTCAAGGCACATGCCTGGGTTGTGGGCTCCATCTCCAGTAGGGAGTGTACAGGAGGCAGCCAATCAATGATTCTCTCTCATCATTGACTAGAGGCCCGGTGCATGAATTTGTGCACCAGTCGGGGGTCCCTTGGGCTGGCCTGCGTGATCGGGCCAAAACCAGCTCTCCAACATCCCCTGAGGGGTCCTGGATTGCGAGAGGGTACAGGCC